>NC_068424.1:81179108-81309108 GCF_023373465.1 Oncorhynchus keta
TTATTAAAATTATGTGGAAATCAACATCTGCTGAGCCAATGTTCGACATTTATTCCAGCTAACGTGACACACTGGGAGATGAATTCACCTTTCTGAATGACAATAACCTAAAAAACAAGTACAAATCTACACCGGGGTTGATGACCAAGAAGACAGTGCATGTTCCTGAGAGGCGTATTTATAGTTTTCACTTAAAATCTACTTGAAAATCTATGGCAAGACATCAACATTGTTGTCTGATCAACAAACCATTTTACAAGAGCTTGAATAATTTCGTTGAAAAGCTCTTAGAGACTTACCCAGAAAGACGTAATCACTGCTAAAGGTGCTTCTACACACTATGGAGTCAGGGGTCTGATTATTTAAGCAAATTAAGATATTTCTGTATTTCATTTTCAATGAATTTGAAAACAATTCTAAAATAAACGTTTTAACTTTGCCATTATGGGGTATTTAATCAATTTTGAATGTAACTCGGCAAAATGTGGAGTAAGTCAATTGGTCATGAATACTTTCTGAAAGCTCTGTACATGCGATAGCAACATGCAGACATTATGAATACTTTCTGAAAGCGCTGTACATGTGATAGCAACATGCAGACATTATGAATACTTTCTGAAAGCGCTGTACATGTGATAGCAACATGCAGACATTATGAATACTTTCTGAAAGCGCTGTACATGCGATAGCACCATGCAGACATTATGAGTCTGTGATGAATTGCAGGGGACTGTAAAACATAATAACATTAAGTATATGTCTAACATGCATTTACCTTCCTGTCTATAATTTCCCGGTAACTGCTTTGGCAAAACCTAAATGCAATTATACAATACATCAGTGTAAGTTGTACACACTACACACTGCTACAGATAAGGGGCAGGAACAAATGACGAAGGAAAACGAGAGCAAACTATTTTTTGTAAAAAAATATATATATATATATATATATATATATATATATATGGAGAATGAAAAACAACATTGTTTATTATTTTTTAAATTGATCACATTATGTCGTAGCGCATAGTCTGAATTTTGTTATCCACGTAATGTAAATATGGGGTTTGGAATTGCATTAATTCACATGGTTAGTATTCTGTTCGTCGTCTTCAAGCTCTGCTCTTATAAAGTCCCTCCTATAACGGTTTATGAGATTGAGTCAATTCTCTGGAGGCCTTGCTAGGCTGCAGGCTATCCTCCATTTTTAACTAAAGATGTCACCTCCCCAGTGCCATGAATCACACAACAAAGGTTAATGATGATATCAATTGATAGGTGATGTATGATTTTAGCAAATAGTCTGAATATATACACTGAGTGTACAAAACATTAAGAACACCTGCTCTTTCCATGACATAGACTGATTAGGGGAATCCAGGTGATCACTATAATCCATTATCGATGTCACTTGTTAAATCCACTTCAATCAGTGTAGATGTAGGGGAGGAGACAGGTTTAAAGAAGGATTTTTAAGCCTTGAGACATGGATTGTGAATGTGTGCCATTCAGAAGGTGAATGGACAACACTAAAGACCTTCAATCACCTTTTTCATTTAATTAGGCAAGTCAGTTAAGAACAATTTCTTATTTTCAATGGCGGCCTTGGAACAGTGGGTTAACTGCCTTGTTCAGGGACAGAACAGCAGATGTTTACCTTGTCAACTCGGGGAATTGATCTTGCAACCTTTCGGGTACTAGTCCAATACGCTAACAACTAGGCTACCCCACCATTGAACAGGGTATGGTAGGAGGTGCCAGGCTACTACCAGTTTGAGTGGGTCAAGAACTGCAACACTGCTGGGTTTTTCATGCTCAACAGTTTCCTGTGTGTGTCAAGAATGTATTATTTATTCATTATTTATCCGTTATTTTACCAGGTAAGTTGACTGAGAACACATTCTCATTTGCAGCAACGACCTGGGGAATAGTTACAGGGGAGAGGAGGGGAATGAATGAGCCAATTGTAAACTGGGGATTATTAGGTGACCGTGATGGTTGGAGGGCCAGATTGGGAATTTAGCCAGGACACTGGGGTTAACACCCCTACTCTTACGATAAGTGCCAGCGGATCTTTAATGACCTCAGAGAGTCAGGACACCCGTTTAACGTCCCATCCGAAATACAGCACCCTACAAAGGGCAGTGTCCCCAATCATTGCCCTGGGGCTTTGGGATATTTTTGGCCCTCCAACACCATTTCCAGCAGCATCTGGTCTCCCATCCAGGAACTGACCAGGACCAATCCTGCTTAGCTTCAGAAGCAAGCCAGCAGTGGTATAAAGGGTGGTATGCTGCTGGCATAAAGAATAGTCCACCACCCACAGGACATCCAACCAACATGGGCCAGCATCCCTTTGGAATGCATTCAACACCTTGTAGAGTCTATGCCCCAATGCATTGAGGTTGTTCTGAGTGCAAAAGGGGTTGCAACTCAATATTAGGAAAGTCCTAATGTTTTGTACACTCGTGGATCTCCTCTTCTCTCCTCTCTCATGTCCTCTCCTCTCTCACCCCCCCCCCTCTTCTCCTCTCCTCTTCCATACCATTCTATATTCCTCTTTCCTCCCTCTCTTCCGTTAAACCAATCAGGGACTCAAGTGCCTTCCATCCAATCAATTACATCCAAAATCAGTGCAGGCCCCTTTGATACAGAATCATTTGTCAAGTCACCGCTGATGGCTGAGTACAGGTCCCACATAGTCAGAGGCTGTGTCCACCTGGAAATCATTCTGCTCCAGTGTACTCTCCTGCCGTGCCCCGTCCTATTAATGGGATGTCATTGTGTGCAGGATTTTAGTTTAGCCTTGTCCCATGGATGATGCCTGCATTTAGCCTCTTACCCTCTTGAACAGACATACTCCAGAAAGCACCATCACCTTCCAAGAGCACATCTGTTTAATCTAAACTGTACCAATGTTCCCACAATCTGTTACTGGCCTCTTGGCCAGTACTCCTTCACAAAAATAAGGGAGATTTCTTAGATAAATAAATATTACATTAATAAATAGTCAGATGTACCTTTGATGGTTTATTTATGCTTCAAACCATGATGTAATGATTCACCTTTAGTTTCCAATGGTTATGTAATTCTGTTGTTAATGACCTGAAGAGAGCCATAGTAAATCCTCATCTGTTAGCATGTAGTGTAAGAGATTGACACTGAGTTGCCTAACAAACACCATTAAGGCCTGATGGACAGGGATCTAGTCTCCCTGTGTTGTAACAAACACCATTACGGCCTGATGGACAGGGATCTAGTCTCCCTGTGTTGTAACAAACACCATTACGGCCTGATGGACAGGGATCTAGTCTCCCTGTGTTGTAACAAACACCATTAAGGCCTGATGGACAGGGATCTAGTCTCCCTGTGTTGTAACAAACACCATTAAGGCCTGATGGACAGGGATCTAGTCTCCCTGTGTTGTAACAAACACCATTAAGGCCTGATGGACAGGGATCTAGTCCTCATTTGATGTAACAAACACGATTAAGGCCTGATGGACAGGGATCTAGTCCTCAGGTGATGTAACAAACACCATTAAGGCCTGATGGACAGGGATCTAGTCCTCAGGTGATGTAAGGCCTGATGGACAGGGAAGTCCTCAGGTGATGTAACAGACACCATTAAGGCCTGATGGACAGGGATCTAGTCTCCTGTGTTGTAACAAACACCATTAAGGCCTGATGGACAGGGATCCAGTCCTCAGGTGATGTAACAGACACCATTAAGGCCTGATGGACAGGGATCTAGTCCTCAGGTGATATAACAGACACCATTAAGGCCTGATGGACAGGGATCCAGTCCTCAGGTGATTAAGGCCTGATGGACAGGGATCTAGTCCTCAGGTGATGTAACAGACACCATTAAGGCCTGATGGACAGGGATCTAATCCTCAGGTGATATAACAGACACCATTAAGGCCTGATGGACAGGGATCTAGTCCTCAGGTGATATAACAGACACCGTTAAGGCCTGATGGACAGGGATCTAGTCCTCGGGTGATGTAACAGACACCGTTAAGGCCTGATGGACAGGGATCCAGTCCTCAGGTGATATAACAGACACCATTAAGGCCTGATGGACAGGGATCTAGTCCTCAGGTGATGTAACAGACACCATTAAGGCCTGATGGACAGGGATCTAGTCCTCAGGTGATGTAACAGACACCATTAAGGCCTGATGGACAGGGATCTAGTCTCCCTGTGTTGTAACAAACACCATTAAGGCCTGATGGACGGGGATCTAGTCCTCAGGTGATGTAACAGACACCATTAAGGCCTGATGGACAGGGATCTAGTCCTCAGGTGATGTAACAGACACCATTAAGGCCTGATGGACAGGGATCCAGTCCTCAGGTGATGTAACAAACACCATTAAGGCCTGATGGACAGGGATCTAGTCTCCTGTGTTGTAACAAACACCATTAAGGCCTGATGGACAGGGATCTAGTCCTCAGGTGATGTAACAGACACCATTAAGGCCTGATGGACAGGGATCTAGTCCTCAGGTGATGTAACATACACCATTAAGGCCTGATGGACAGGGATCTAGTCCTCAGGTGTTGTAACAAACACCATTAAGGCCTGATGGACAGGGATCCAGTCCTCAGGTGATGTAACAGACACCATTAAGGCCTGATGGACAGGGATCTAGTCCTCAGGTGATGTAACAGACACCATTAAGGCCTGATGGACAGGGATCTAGTCCTCAGGTGATGTAACAGACACCATTAAGGCCTGATGGACAGGGATCTAGTCCTCAGGTGATGTAACAAACACCATTAAGGCCTGATGGACAGGGATCCAGTCCTCAGTCCTCAGGTGATGTAACAAACACCATTAAGGCCTGATGGACAGGGATCTAGTCCTCAGGTGATGTAACAAACACCATTAAGGCCTGATGGACAGGGATCCAGTCCTCAGGTGATGTAACAGACACCATTAAGGCCTGATGGACAGGGATCTAGTCTCCCTGTGTTGTAACAAACACCATTAAGGCCTGATGGACAGGGATCTAGTCCGCATTTGATGTAACAAACACCATTAAGGCCTGATGGACAGGGATCTAGTCCCCCTGTGATGTAACAAACACCATTAAGGCCTGATGGACAGGGATCTAGTCCTCAGGTGATGTAACAGACACCATTAAGGCCTGATGGACAGGGATCTAGTCTCCCTGTGTTGTAACAAACACCATGAAGGCCTGATGGACAGGGATCCAGTCCTCAGGTGATGTAACAGACACCATTAAGGCCTGATGGACAGGGATCTAGTCCTCAGGTGATATAACAGACACCGTTAAGGCCTGATGGACAGGGATCTAGTCCTCAGGTGATGTAACAGACACCATTAAGGCCTGATGGACAGGGATCTAGTCCTCAGGTGATATAACAGACACCATTAAGGCCTGATGGACAGGGATCTAGTCCTCAGGTGATATAACAGACACCGTTAAGGCCTGATGGACAGGGATCTAGTCCTCAGGTGATGTAACAGACACCGTTAAGGCCTAATGGACAGGGATCCAGTCCTCAGGTGATATAACAGACACCATTAAGGCCTGATGGACAGGGATCCAGTCCTCAGGTGATGTAACAGACACCGTTAAGGCCTGATGGACAGGGATCTAGTCCTCAGGTGATGTAACAGACACCATTAAGGCCTGATGGACAGGGATCCAGTCCTCAGGTGATATAACAGACACCATTAAGGCCTGATGGACAGGGATCTAGTCCTCAGGTGATGTAACAGACACCATTAATGCCTGATGGACAGGGATCTAGTCTCCCTGTGTTGTAACAAACACCATTAAGGCCTGATGGACGGGGATCTAGTCCTCAGGTGATGTAACAGACACCATTAAGGCCTGATGGACAGGGATCTAGTCCTCAGGTGATGTAACAGACACCATTAAGGCCTGATGGACAGGGATCCAGTCCTCAGGTGATGTAACAAACACCATTAAGGCCTGATGGACAGGGATCTAGTCTCCCTGTGTTGTAACAAACACCATTAAGGCCTGATGGACGGGGATCTAGTCCTCAGGTGATGTAACAGACACCATTAAGGCCTGATGGACAGGGATCTAGTCCTCAGGTGATGTAACATACACCATTAAGGCCTGATGGACAGGGATCTAGTCCTCAGGTGTTGTAACAAACACCATTAAGGCCTGATGGACAGGGATCCAGTCCTCAGGTGATGTAACAGACACCATTAAGGCCTGATGGACAGGGATCTAGTCCTCAGGTGATGTAACAGACACCATTAAGGCCTGATGGACAGGGATCTAGTCCTCAGGTGATGTAACAGACACCATTAAGGCCTGATGGACAGGGATCTAGTCCTCAGGTGATGTAACAAACACCATTAAGGCCTGATGGACAGGGATCCAGTCCTCAGGTGTTGTAACAAACACCATTAAGGCCTGATGGACAGGGATCTAGTCCTCAGGTGTTGTAACAAACACCATTAAGGCCTGATGGACAGGGATCCAGTCCTCAGGTGATGTAACAGACACCATTAAGGCCTGATGGACAGGGATCTAGTCTCCCTGTGTTGTAACAAACACCATTAAGGCCTGATGGACAGGGATCTAGTCCGCATTTGATGTAACAAACACCATTAAGGCCTGATGGACAGGGATCTAGTCCCCCTGTGATGTAACAAACACCATTAAGGCCTGATGGACAGGGATCTAGTCCTCAGGTGATGTAACAGACACCATTAAGGCCTGATGGACAGGGATCTAGTCTCCCTGTGTTGTAACAAACACCATTAAGGCCTGATGGACAGGGATCCAGTCCTCAGGTGATGTAACAGACACCATTAAGGCCTGATGGACAGGGATCTAGTCCTCAGGTGATATAACAGACACCGTTAAGGCCTGATGGACAGGGATCTAGTCCTCAGGTGATGTAACAGACACCATTAAGGCCTGATGGACAGGGATCTAGTCCTCAGGTGATATAACAGACACCATTAAGGCCTGATGGACAGGGATCTAGTCCTCAGGTGATATAACAGACACCGTTAAGGCCTGATGGACAGGGATCTAGTCCTCAGGTGATGTAACAGACACCGTTAAGGCCTGATGGACAGGGATCCAGTCCTCAGGTGATATAACAGACACCATTAAGGCCTGATGGACAGGGATCCAGTCCTCAGGTGATATAACAGACACCGTTAAGGCCTGATGGACAGGGATCTAGTCCTCAGGTGATGTAACAGACACCGTTAAGGCCTGATGGACAGGGATCTAGTCCTCAGGTGATGTAACAGACACCATTAAGGCCTGATGGACAGGGATCTAGTCCTCAGGTGATGTAACAGACACCATTAAGGCCTGATGGACAGGGATCTAGTCCTCAGGTGATGTAACAGACACCATTAAGGCCTGATGGACAGGGATCCAGTCTCCCTGTGTTGTAACAAACACCATTAAGGCCTGATGGACAGGGATCCAGTCCTCAGGTGATGTAACAGACACCATTAAGGCCTGATGGACAGGGATCTAGTCCTCAGGTGATATAACAGACACCATTAAGGCCTGATGGACAGGGATCTAGTCCTCAGGTGATGTAACAGACACCATTAAGGCCTGATGGACAGGGATCTAGTCCTCAGGTGATATAACAGACACCATTAAGGCCTGATGGACAGGGATCTAGTCCTCAGGTGATATAACAGACACCGTTAAGGCCTGATGGACAGGGATCTAGTCCTCAGGTGATGTAACAGACACCGTTAAGGCCTGATGGACAGGGATCCAGTCCTCAGGTGATATAACAGACACCGTTAAGGCCTGATGGACAGGGATCCAGTCCTCAGGTGATATAACAGACACCGTTAAGGCCTGATGGACAGGGATCTAGTCCTCAGGTGATGTAACAGACACCGTTAAGGCCTGATGGACAGGGATCTAGTCCTCAGGTGATGTAACAGACACCATTAAGGCCTGATGGACAGGGATCTAGTCCTCAGGTGATGTAACAGACACCATTAAGGCCTGATGGACAGGGATCTAGTCCTCAGGTGATGTAACAGACACCATTAAGGCCTGATGGACAGGGATCTAGTCCTCAGGTGATGTAACAGACACCATTAAGGCCTGATGGACAGGGATCCAGTCCTCAGGTGATGTAACAAACACCATTAAGGCCTGATGGACAGGGATCTAGTCCTCAGGTGATGTAACAGACACCATTAAGGCCTGATGGACAGGGATCTAGTCCTCAGGTGATGTAACAGACACCATTAAGGCCTGATGGACAGGGATCTAGTCCTCAGGTGTTGTAACAAACACCATTAAGGCCTGATGGACAGGGATCCAGTCCTCAGGTGATGTAACAGACACCATTAAGGCCTGATGGACAGGGATCTAGTCCTCAGGTGATGTAACAGACACCATTAAGGCCTGATGGATAGGGATCTAGTCCTCAGGTGATGTAACAGACACCATTAAGGCCTGATGGACAGGGATCCAGTCCTCAGGTGTTGTAACAAACACCATTAAGGCCTGATGGACAGGGATCTAGTCCTCAGGTGTTGTAACAAACACCATTAAGGCCTGATGGACAGGGATCCAGTCCTCAGGTGATGTAACAGACACCATTAAGGCCTGATGGACAGGGATCTAGTCTCCTGTGTTGTAACAAACACCATTAAGGCCTGATGGACAGGGATCTAGTCCGCATTTGATGTAACAAACACCATTAAGGCCTGATGGACAGGGATCTAGTCCCAGGTGATGTAACAAACACCATTAAGGCCTGATGGACAGGGATCTAGTCCTCAGGTGATGTAACAGACACCATTAAGGCCTGATGGACAGGGATCTAGTCTCAGGTGATGTAACAAACACCATTAAGGCCTGATGGACAGGGATCCAGTCCTCAGGTGATGTAACAGACACCATTAAGGCCTGATGGACAGGGATCTAGTCCTCAGGTGATATAACAGACACCATTAAGGCCTGATGGACAGGGATCTAGTCCTCAGGTGATGTAACAGACACCATTAAGGCCTGATGGACAGGGATCTAGTCCTCAGGTGATATAACAGACACCATTAAGGCCTGATGGACAGGGATCTAGTCCTAACAGACACCAGGGTGATATAACAGACACCATTAAGGCCTGATGGACAGGGATCTAGTCCTCAGGTGATGTAACAGACACCATTAAGGCCTGATGGACAGGGATCTAGTCCTCAGGTGATATAACAGACACCATTAAGGCCTGATGGACAGGGATCCAGTCCTCAGGTGATATAACAGACACCATTAAGGCCTGATGGACAGGGATCTAGTCCTCAGGTGATGTAACAGACACCATTAAGGCCTGATGGACAGGGATCTAGTCCTCAGGTGATGTAACAGACACCATTAAGGCCTGATGGACAGGGATCTAGTCCTCAGGTGATGTAACAGACACCATTAAGGCCTGATGGACAGGGATCTAGTCCTCAGGTGATGTAACAGACACCATTAAGGCCTGATGGACAGGGATCCAGTCCTCAGGTGATGTAACAAACACCATTAAGGCCTGATGGACGGGGATCTAGTCCTCAGGTGATGTAACAGACACCATTAAGGCCTGATGGACAGGGATCTAGTCCTCAGGTGATGTAACAGACACCATTAAGGCCTGATGGACAGGGATCTAGTCCTCAGGTGATGTAACAAACACCATTAAGGCCTGATGGACAGGGATCCAGTCCTCAGGTGATGTAACAGACACCATTAAGGCCTGATGGACAGGGATCTAGTCCTCAGGTGATGTAACAGACACCATTAAGGCCTGATGGATAGGGATCTAGTCCTCAGGTGATGTAACAGACACCATTAAGGCCTGATGGACAGGGATCTAGTCCTCCGGTGATGTAACAAACACCATTAAGGCCTGATGGACAGGGATCCAGTCCTCAGGTGTTGTAACAAACACCATTAAGGCCTGATGGACAGGGATCTAGTCCTCAGGTGTTGTAACAAACACCATTAAGGCCTGATGGACAGGGATCCAGTCCTCAGGAAATGTAACAAACACCATTAAGGCCTGATGGACAGGGATCCAGTCCTCAGGTGATATAACAGACACCATTAAGGCCTGATGGACAGGGATCCAGTCCTCAGGTGATATAACAGACACCATTAAGGCCTGATGGACAGGGATCCAGTCCTCAGGTGATATAACAGACACCATTAAGGCCTGATGGACAGGGATCCAGTCCTCAGGTGATATAACAGACACCATTAAGGCCTGATGGACAGGGATCTAGTCCTCAGGTGATCTTAAGTCAAAACATTCTAAAACTAAAATCACCTTTCACCAGAGTCTAGTTTTGAAACTTCTTAGCCATGAATGTATAAATGAATACATTAATCATTCAGTACATGTACTAAATTCAGGAACACTGTCTTACTTTAAAAATACAAATGTTTTTCTCTTCTTATTATCCAGTTATATTCCAACCTCATTATAAATCGATGTGTTTCAATATGTATGAGTTGCCACAGATGCCAGGTGTCTGTTCTTGGTGCTCCAGACAAAGCTCTCTGTTGTGTTTGCTATACGTTCCGTTTCATAACCGGGTAGCTCTCACAGACAGTACAAAGACAACCAAAAATACATGTTTTAATACTTTCAAAATGGCACTGAACCAGTAGCCTACAATAAAAAGTACACAAATTATCAACAAACTCGGGTCTGTTTCTTAAAGATGTCACTTAAAGTGAATCGTTAGCATCCAATGGTATTTCCCCAAAAACAGTGCTGCACTAAAACTGACACAGCTGAAATTCTTAATTGAGGCATACAAAAACAGGTCGAATAAAATAAATAAATTTAGTCTACCATGTGACCGATCTCTCTAGTGGTAGCCCTTGTTATTACAGTATTATTACCCTCATTATTGCAGCATTATTACCCTCGTTATCAAATTATTATTACCCTCGTTAGTACAGTATTATTACCCTCCTTATTACAGTATTACTACCCTCGTTATTACAGTATTATTACCCTCCTTAGTACAGTATTATTACCCTCCTTAGTACAGTATTATTACCCTCCTTAGTACAGTATTATTACCCTCCTTATTACAGTATTATTACCCTCCTTATTACAGTATTATTACCCTCCTTAGTACAGTATTATTACCCTCCTTATTACAGTATTATTACCCTCCTTAGTACAGTATTATTACCCTCCTTAGTACAGTATTATTACCCTCCTTATTACAGTATTATTACCCTCCTTAGTACAGTATTATTACCCTCATTATTACAGTATTATTACCCTCCTTAGTACAGTATTATTACCCTCCTTAGTACAGTATTATTCCCCTCCTTAGTACAGTATTATTCCCCTCCTTAGTACAGTATTATTACCCTCCTTAGTACAGTATTATTACCCTCCTTATTACAGTATTATTACCCTCCTTATTACAGTATTACTACCCTCCTTAGTACAGTATTATTACCCTCCTTAGTACAGTATTATTACCCTCATTATTACAGTATTATTACCCTCCTTAGTACAGTATTATTACCCTCCTTAGTACAGTATTATTCCCCTCCTTAGTACAGTATTATTCCCCTCCTTAGTACAGTATTATTCCCCTCCTTAGTACAGTATTATTCCCCTCCTTAGTACAGTATTATTACCCTCCTTAGTACAGTATTATTATCCTCCGTAGTACAGTATTATTACCCTCCTTAGTACAGTATTATTACCCTCCTTAGTACAGTATTATTACCCTCCTTAGTACAGTATTATTACCCTCCTTAGTACAGTATTATTACCCTCGTTAGTACCAGTATTATTACCCTTGTTAGTACCAGTATTATTACTCTCGTTAGTACAGTATTATTACCCTCGTTAGTACAGTATTATTACCCTCGTTAGTGCAGTATTATTAGCCTTGTTATTACCAGTATTATTACCCTTGTTATTACCAGTATTATTAACCTCGTTATTACAGTATTATTACCCTTGTTATTACCAGTATTATTACCCTCGTTATTACAATATTATCACCCTCGTTAGTACAGTATTATTACCCTTGTTATCACCAGTATTATTACCCTTGTTATTACCAGTATTAACCTCGTTATTACAGTATTATTCCCCTCCTTAGTACAGTATTATTCCCCTTAGTACAGTATTATTACCCTCCTTAGTACAGTATTATTACCCTCCTTAGTACAGTATTATTACCCTCGTTAGTACCAGTATTATTACCCTTGTTAGTACCAGTATTATTACTCGCTTTAGTACAGTATTATTACCCTCGTTAGTACAGTATTATTACCCTCGTTAGTGCAGTGTTATTACCCTTGTTATTACCCTTGTTATTACCAGTATTATTAACCTCGTTATTACAGTATTATTACCATCGTTAGTACAGTATTATTACCCTTGTTATTACCAGTATTATTACCCTTGTTATTACCAATATTATTACCCTCGTTAGTGCAGTATTATTACCCTTGTTATTACCAGTATTATTAACCTCGTTATTACAGTATTATTACTCTCGTTAGTACAGTATTATTACCCTCGTTAGTACAGTATTATTACCCTTGTTATTACAGTATTATTACCCTTGTTATTACCAGTATTATTACCCTTGTTATTACCAGTATTATTACCCTTGTTATTACCAGTATTATTACCCTTGTTATTACCAGTATTATTAACCTCGTTATTACCAGTATTATTAACCTCGTTATTACCAGTATTATTACCCTCGTTAGTACAGTATTATTACCCTTGTTAGTACAGTATTATTACCCTTGTTATTACCAGTATTATTAACCGTGTTATTACCAGTATTATTACCCTCGTTAGTGCAGTATTATTACCCTTGTTATTACCAGTATTATTACCCTTGTTATTACCAGTATTATTACCCTTGTTAGTACAGTATTATTACCCTTGTTATTACCAGTATTATTACCCTTGTTATTACCATTATTATTACCCTTGTTATTACCAGTATTATTAACCTTGTTATTACCAGTATTATTACCCTCGTTAGTACAGTATTATTACCCTCGTTAGTGCAGTATTATTACCCTCGTTATTACAGTATTATTATCATTTCTATATTTAAAAGGAGCAGCAAGAAAGACCTAAAGTAACCTTTTTTTGTCTCCCTCTAGTCTTTTATATCTTTTATATGTTACGTATCTTTTAAAGCCTCTTCAGTGGAAATGATGAATCATTAATACCCTTGCATTTAACACCCCCAATCAAAGCCATTCATTATAAGAGAGAATTACAAGGAAATGATTATAGATGTGAGGCAGCTTTGGGGCAGTATGGCTCTAAAACCATTCATTGAAGCCAAGAACAAGACAAGGTCCCTTGAAAAAAGTGGTATGATATTTCGTGAAGTATTTATATAACCTCTATATGTTACTAGTGTTAATCTTATTGATAATGAGTGGCCCGGACACTCCCATACGCCTAAAAGCAAATGAATGCATCTCACCTTCATCTAAGCTCTCCGTCCCTTCACTGTCATCTGTCATCCGAGATATCATTTGTCTACTGCTCTTAGACACATTTCATCACTGGGAGACAGGATTGAAATATAGATTGCGTAGATAACAGCCTTGTTTGTTTTTTTTTCTACCATATTTCATGATGGTTGTGGGGTCATAATTTTCATGGTTTTGCTTATTACAAGGAATTTACGATGTTTGAAATCCCATGACAGGCTCCTCCAGAAGGGAAATATCAAACTGAAAGAGCAGAGGAAATGTCATTAGTATGATAATAATGAAGAGGATTTAACTGTTCCAGGAAGGAAGATGAGGGTAGGCGCAGGCTTGAAAAACAGGACTGCCTTCTCTCTCTGCATATTTAATTTGTCGTTATACATCCTTACCAAGGGGATGTAAGTCAAGTCTGCATGCTGAAAAGGAGAGATAAAAATATACAGATATAATTGTTTAAAACGTTTAACATAAACACTAGATGACCACCTTATAATGATTATAGTCACCGTCTGCCATCTACACCCAATCTTGCCTTCACATGTCATCATTAACATGTCCATCAGCAGAAGGGGATATGCCCCAGGTGGATGAAAAGGCCAAGGACTACATGTTAAGGAGGCCTTCCCCTCACGAGGGATAGATCCCCACTGGAATGAGTGGGTGCATGTTACTGTATGGATATTAAACGGCTGTGCACACTGTGCAGAACCTGACACAAGAAAAGGCATTTTCCGATGCAATGAAACACTGTGCGCTGTGAGAGCACATGTTAATGTGTATCTCCACTGCCGGGAAACAGTGTGATGCTTGGAGAAGGAAGACCATGGGAGATGTCTCCTGAACGTACAAAGATACTAATGCACTAAATAAAAACATCAACGCAACATGCAACAGTTACAGTTTATGTAAGGAAATCAGTCAATTAAAATAAACTCTTTAGGCCCTAACCTATGGATTTCATTTGACTTGGAATACAGATATGCATCTGTTGGTCTCAGAAACCTTTGGGGAAAAAAAAGGTAGGGGAGTGGATCAGAAAACCAGTCAGTATCTGGTGTGACGACCATTTGCTTCATGCGGCGTGACACATCTCCTTCGCATAGAGTTTATCAGGCTGTTTATTGTGGCCTGTGGAATGTTGTCCCACTGCTCTTCAATGGCCGTGCAAAGTGACCGGATATCGGCTGGAACTGTAACACCCTATCATACATGTCGATCCAGAGCATCCCAAACATGCTCAATGGGTGGCATGTCTGGTGAGTTTGCAGGCCACGGAAGAACTGGGACATTTTCAGCTTTCCAGGAATTTTGTACAGATCCTTGCGAAAATGGGGCCATGCATTATCGTCGGCAGACTAATGGCACAGCGATGGGCCTCAGGATCTCATCACGGTATCTCTGTGCATTCAAATTGCCATCGATAAAATGCAATTGTGTTATCTTTCCCATAGCTTTTGACAACTACTATGATATTACTGTGATATTACTAAGATTTTACTGTGCTATTACTATGATATTACTATAATATTACTATGATCAGTAGGCTGCCTATTTCTGTGGGAAACGCTCTCTTTGGTAGAGGCAAACGTTGTGTTGATGGTACAGGGACTTGCGAAAGTATTCACTCCCTTGGCATTTATCCTATTTTGTTGCCTTACAACTTAAAATAGATTTTTGTGGGGGTTGTATCATTTGATTTACACAACATGCATACCACTTTGAAGATGTGAAATATATATCATTGTGAAACGAACAAGAAATAAGACCAACAAACACTGAACACTTGAGCGTGCATAACTATTCCACCTCCCAAAAGGTAATACTTTGTAGAGCCACCTTTTTCAGCAATTACAGCTGCAAGTCCCTTGGGATATGTTTCTATAAGCTTGGCACATCTAGCAACTGGGATGTTTGCCCATTCTTCAAGGCAAAACTGCTCCAGCTCCTTCAAGTTGGATGAGTACAGCAATCGTTAAGTCATACCACAGATTCTCAATTGGATTATGGTCTGGGTTTTGACTAGGCCATTCAAAGAGATTTAAAAATGTTTCCCCTTAAGCCACTCGAGTGTTTCTTTAGCAGTATGCTTAGGATCATTGTCTTGCTGGAAGGTGAACCTCTGTCCCGGTCTCAAATCTCTGGAAAACTGAAACAGGTTTCCCTCAAGAATTTCCCTGTATTTAGCGCCAACCATCATTCCTTCAATTCTGACCAGTTTCCCAGTCCCTGCCAATGAAAAAACATCCCCACAGCATGATGATGCCACCACACTGTGGGGATGGTGTTCTCGGGATGATGTTCTCGGGATGATGAGAGGTGTTGGGTTTGTGCCAGACATAGCGTCTTCAATGATGGCCAAAAAGTTCAATTTTAGTCTCATCTGACCAGATTACCTTCTCCCACATGTCTTTTGCCAAACACCAAACGTGTTTGCTTATTTTTTTCTTTAAGCAATGGCTTTTTTTTCTGCCCACTCTTTCGTAAAGCCCAGCTCTGTGGAGTGTACGGATTAAAGTGGTCCTATGGACAGATACTCCAATCTCCACTGTGGGGCTTTGCAGCTCCTTCAGGGTTATCTTTGGTCTCTTTGTTGCCTCTCTGATTAATGCCCTCCTTGCCTGGTCTGTGAGTTTCGGTTGGCGGCCCTCTCTTGGCAGGTTTGTTGTGATGCCCTATTCTTTCCATTATTTAATAATGGATTTAATGGTGCAACGTGGGATGTTCAAAAGTTCTGATATTTTTTATAGCCCAACCCTGATCTGTACTTTTCCACAACCTTGTCCCTGACCTGTTTGGAGAGCTCCTTGGTCTTCATGGTGCTGCGTCCTTGGTGGTGCCCCTTGCTTCGTGGTGTTGCAGACTCTGGGGCCTTTCAGAACAGGTACATTGAGATCATGTGACAGATAATGCGACACTTAGAATGCACAAAGGTGGACTTTATTAACTAATTATGTGACTTCTGAAGGTAATTGGTTGCACCAGATCTTATTAAGGGGCTGCATAGCAAAGGGGTGAATACATATGCAAAGGGTGAGAATACATATGTAAAGGGAGAGAATACATATGTAAAGGGGGAGAATACATATGTAAAGGGGGAGAATACATATGTAAAGGGAGAGAATACATATGTAAAGAGAGAGAATACATATGTAAAGGGGGTGAATACATATGTAAAGGGGGAGAATACATATGCAAAGGGTGAGAATACATATGTAAAGGGGGAGAATACATATGTAAAGGGAGAGAATACATATGTAAAGGGGGAGAATACATATGTAAAGGGAGAGAATACATATGTAAAGGGGGAGAATACATATGTAAAGGAGAGAATACATATGTAAAGGGAGAGAATACATATGTAAAGGAGGTGAATACATATGTAAAGGAGAGAATACATATGTAAAGGGAGAGAATACATATGTAAAGGGGAGAATACATATGTAAAGGAGGTGAATACATATGTAAAGGGAGAGAATACATATGTAAAGAGAGAGAATACATATGTAAAGGGGAGAATACATATGTAAAGGGGTGAATACATATGTAAAGGGAGAGAATACATATGTAAAGGAGAGAATACATATGTAAAGGGAGAATACATATGTAAAGGAGGTGAATACATATGTAAAGGGTGAGAATACATATGTAAAGGAGAGAATACATATGTAAAGGGGAGAATACATATGTAGGGAAGAATACATATGGAGAGAATACATATGTAAAGGGAGAGAATACATATGTAAAGGGGGAGAATACATATGTAAAGGGGGAGAATACATATGTAAAGGGGGAGAATACATATGTAAAGGGGAGAATACATATGTAAAGGGGGAGAATACATATGTAAAGGGGGAGAATACATATGTAAAGGGAGAGAATACATATGTAAAGGGAGAGAATACATATGTAAAGGGAGAGAATACATATGTAAAGGGGGAGAATACATATGTAAAGGGGAGAATACATATGTAAAGGGGAGAATACATATGTAAAGGGGGAGAATACATATGTAAAGGGAGAGAATACATATGTAAAGGGAGAGAATACATATGTAAAGGGAGAGAATACATATGTAAAGGGAGAGAATACATATGTAAAGGGAGAATACATATGTAAAGGGGGAGAATACATATGTAAAGGGAGAGAATACATATGTAAAGGGAGAGAATACATATGTAAAGGGAGAGAATACATATGTAAAGGGAGAGAATACATATGTAAAGGGGAGAATACATATGTAAAGGGAGAGAATACATATGTAAAGGGAGAGAATACATATGTAAAGGGGGAGAATACATATGTAAAGGGAGAGAATACATATGTAAAGGGAGAGAATACATATGTAAAGGGAGAGAATACATATGTAAAGGGGGTGAATACATATGTAAAGGGAGAGAATACATATGTAAAGGGAGAGAATACATATGTAAAGGGAGAGAATACATATGTAAAGGGGAGAATACATATGTAAAGGGAGAGAATACATATGTAAAGGGAGAGAATACATATGTAAAGGGAGAGAATACATATGTAAAGGGAGAGAATACATATGTAAAGGGAGAGAATACATATGTAAAGGGAGAGAATACATATGTAAAGGAGAGAATACATATGTAAAGGGAGAGAATACATATGTAAAGGGAGAGAATACATATGTAAAGGGAGAGAATACATATGTAAAGGGAGAGAATACATATGTAAAGGGAGAGAATACATATGTAAAGGGAGAGAATACATATGTAAAGGGAGAGAATACATATGTAAAGGGAGTGAATACATATGTAAAGGGAGAGAATACATATGTAAAGGAGAGAATACATATGTAAAGGGAGAGAATACATATGTAAAGGGAGAGAATACATATGTAAAGGGAGAGAATACATATGTAAAGGGAGAGAATACATATGTAAAGGAGAGAATACATATGTAAAGGGAGAGAATACATATGTAAAGGGAGTGAATACATATGTAAAGGAGAGAATACATATGTAAAGGGAGAGAATACATATGTAAAGGAGAGAATACATATGTAAAGGGGAGAGAATACATATGTAAAGGGGTGAATACATATGTAAAGGGAGAGAATACATATGTAAAGAATACATATGTAAAGGGAGAGAATACATATGTAAAGGGGGAGAATACATATGTAAGGGAGAGAATACATATGTAAAGGGAGAGAATACATATGTAAAGGGTGAATACATATGTAAAGGGAGAGAATACATATGTAAAGGGAGAGAATACATATGTAAAGGGGAGAATACATATGTAAAGGGAGAGAATACATATGTAAAGGGGTGAATACATATGTAAAGGGGGTGAATACATATGTAAAGGGAGAGAATACATATGTAAAGGAGGTGAATACATATGTAAAGGGAGAGAATACATATGTAAAGGGAGTGAATACATATGTAAAGGGGGAGAATACATATGTAAAGGGAGAGAATACATATGTAAAGGGGGAGAATACATATGTAAAGGGAGAGAATACATATGTAAAGGGAGTGAATACATATGTAAAGGGGAGAATACATATGTAAAGGGGTGAATACATATGTAAAGGGGTGAATACATATGTAAAGGGAGTGAATACATATGTAAAGGGGAGAATACATATGCAAAGGGGAGAATACATATGTAAAGGGGAGAATACATATGTAAAGGGAGAGAATACATATGTAAAGGGGGAGAATACATATGTAAAGGGAGAGAATACATATGTAAAGGGGAGAATACATATGTAAAGGGGGTGAATACATATGTAAAGGGAGAGAATACATATGTAAAGGGAGTGAATACATATGTAAAGGGGGTGAATACATATGTAAAGGGAGAGAATACATATGTAAAGGGAGAGAATACATATGTAAAGGGTGTGAATACATATGTAAAGGGAGAGAATACATATGTAAAGGGAGAGAATACATATGTAAAGGGAGTGAATACATATGTAAAGGGGGAGAATACATATGTAAAGGGAGAGAATACATATGTAAAGGGGGTGAATACATATGTAAAGGGGGTGAATACATATGTAAAGGGGAGAGAATACATATGTAAAGGGAGAGAATACATATGTAAAGGGGAGAATACATAATGAATAATATGTAAAGGGGAGAGAATACATATGTAAAGGGAGAGAATACATATGTAAAGGGAGAATACATATGTAAAGGGTGAGAATACATATGTAAAGGGAGAATACATATGTAAAGGGGAGAATACATATGTAAAGGGGAGAATACATATGTAAAGGGGGAATACATGAATACATATGTAAAGGGAGAGAATACATATGTAAAGGGGAGAATACATATGTAAAGGGAGAGAATACATATGTAAAGGAGAGAATACATATGTAAAGTGGGGAGAATACATATGTAAAGGGAGAGAATACATATGTAAAGGGGAGAATACATATGTAAAGGGGAGAATACATATGTAAAGGGAGAGAATACATATGTAAAGGGAGAATACATATGTAAAGGGGGAGAATACATATGTAAAGGGGAGAATACATATGTAAGGGGGAGAATACATATGTAAAGGGGAGAATACATATGTAGGGGGAATACATATGTAAAGGGAGAATACATATGTAAAGGGAGAGAATACATATGTAAAGGGAGAATACATATGTAAAGGGGGAGAATACATATGTAAAGGGGAGAATACATATGTAAAGGGGGAGAATACATATGTAAAGGGAGAGAATACATATGTAAAGGGGAGAATACATATGTAAAGGGGAGAATACATATGTAAAGGGAGAGAATACATATGTAAAGGGGAGAATACATATGTAAAGGGGAGAATACATATGTAAAGGGGAGAATACATATGTAAAGGGGAGAATACATATGTAAAGGGAGAGAATACATATGTAAGGGAGAGAATACATATGTAAAGGGAGAGAATACATATGTAAAGGGAGAGAATACATATGTAAAGGGGAGAATACATATGTAAAGGGGAGAATACATATGTAAAGGGGAGAATACATATGTAAAGGGGAGAATACATATGTAAAGGGGGAGAATACATATGTAAAGGAGGTGAATACATATGTAAAGGGTGAGAATACATATGTAAAGGGGGAGAATACATATGTAAAGGGAGAGAATACATATGTAAAGGGGTGAATACATATGTAAAGGGGGAGAATACATATGTAAAGGGAGAGAATACATATGTAAAGGGGAGAATACATATGTAAAGGGAGAGAATACATATGTAAAGGGAGAGAATACATATGTAAAGGGAGAGAATACATATGTAAAGGGAGAGAATACATATGTAAAGGGAGAGAATACATATGTAAAGGGAGAGAATACATATGTAAAGGGAGAGAATACATATGTAAAGGGAGAGAATACATATGTAAAGGGGGAGAATACATATGTAAAGGGGAGAGAATACATATGTAAAGGGGTGAATACATATGTAAAGGGGAGAATACATATGTAAAGGGAGAGAATACATATGTAAGGGAGAGAATACATATGTAAAGGGGAGAATACATATGTAAAGGGAGAGAATACATATGTAAAGGAGAGAATACATATGTAAAGGGGAGAATACATATGTAAAGGAGAGAATACATATGTAAAGGGAGAGAATACATATGTAAAGGGAGAATACATATGTAAAGGGGAGAATACATATGTAAAGGGAGAGAATACATATGTAAAGGGAGTGAATACATATGTAAAGGGAGAGAATACATATGTAAAGGGGAGAGAATACATATGTAAAGGGAGAGAATACATATGTAAAGGGAGAATACATATGTAAAGGGAGAGAATACATATGTAAAGGGAGAGAATACATATGTAAAGGGAGAGAATACATATGTAAAGGGAGAGAATACATATGTAAAGGAGAGAATACATATGTAAAGGAGAGAATACATATGTAAAGGGAGAGAATACATATGTAAAGGGAGAATACATATGTAAAGGGGGATAATACATATGTAAAGGGGAGAGAATACATATGTAAAGGGAGAGAATACATATGTAAAGGGAGTGAATACATATGTAAAGGGAGAGAATACATATGTAAAGGGAGAGAATACATATGTAAAGGGAGAGAATACATATGTAAAGGGAGAGAATACATATGTAAAGGGAGAGAATACATATGTAAAGGGAGAGAATACATATGTAAAGGGGAGAATACATATGTAAAGGGAGAGAATACATATGTAAAGGGGGAGAATACATATGTAAAGGGGAGAATACATATGTAAAGGGAGAGAATACATATGTAAAGGGGAGAATACATATGTAAAGGGAGAGAATACATATGTAAAGGGGGAGAATACATATGTAAAGGGAGAGAATACATATGTAAAGGGAGAGAATACATATGTAAAGGGGGAGAATACATATGTAAAGGGAGAATACATATGTAAAGGGAGAGAATACATATGTAAAGGGAGAGAATACATATGTAAAGGGGAGAATACATATGTAAAGGGAGAGAATACATATGTAAAGGGAGAGAATACATATGTAAAGGGGAGAATACATATGTAAAGGGGAGAATACATATGTAAAGGGAGAGAATACATATGTAAAGGGAGAGAATACATATGTAAAGGAGAGAATACATATGTAAAGGAGAGAATACATATGTAAAGGGGAGAATACATATGTAAGAGGGGAGAATACATATGTAAAGGGAGAGAATACATATGTAAAGGGAGAGAATACATATGTAAAGGAGAGAATACATATGTAAAGGGAGAGAATACATATGTAAAGGGAGAGAATACATATGTAAAGGAGAGAATACATATGTAAAGGGAGAGAATACATATGTAAAGGAGAGAATACATATGTAAAGGAGAGAATACATATGTAAAGGGGAGAGAATACATATGTAAAGGGAGAGAATACATATGTAAAGGGAGAGAATACATATGTAAACTGGGAGAGAATACATATGGGGAGAGAATACATATGTAAAGGGGGAGAATACATATGTAAATGGGAGAGAATACATATGTAAAGGGGAGAGAATACATATGTAAAGGGAGAGAATACATATGTAAAGGGAGAGAATACATATGTAAAGGGGAGAGAATACATATGGGAAAGAGATGAGAATACATATGTAAAGGAGAGAATACATACAGATGTAAAGAGAGAGAATACATATGTAAAGGGAGAGAATACATATGTAAAGGGGAGAATACATATGTAAAGGGAAAGAATACATATGGAAAGGGAGAATACATATGTAAGGGAGAATACATATGTAAAGAGAGAGCTTTAATACATATGTAAAGGGAAAGAGAATACATATGTAAAGGGAGACTGGGAATACATATGTAAAGGGAGAGAATACATATGTAAAGGGAGAGAATACATATGTAAAGGGAGAGAATACATATGTAAAGGGAGAGAATACATATGTAAAGGGAGAGAATACATATGTAAAGGGAGAGAATACATATGTAAAGGGAGAGAATACATATGTAAAGGGAGAGAATACATATGTAAAGGGAGAGAATACATATGTAAAGGGAGAGAATACATATGTAAACTGGGAAAGAATACATATGTAAGAGGGATCAGAATACATATGGAAAGAGAGAGAATACATATGTAAAGGGAGAATACATATGTAAAGGGGAGAATACATATGTAAAGAGAGAATACATATGTAAAGGGAAAGAATACATATGTAAAGGGAAGAATACATATGTAAAGGGGAAAGAGAATACATATGTAAAGGGAAGAGAATACATATGTAAAGGGAGAGAATACATATGTAAAGGGAGAGAATACATATGTAAAGGAGAGAATACATATGTAAAGGGAGAGAATACATATGTAAAGGAGAGAATACATATGTAAAGGAGAGAATACATATGTAAAGGGGAAAGAGATACATATGGAAAGGGGAGAATACATATGTAAAGGGAGAGAATACATATGTAAAGGGAGAGAATACATATGTAAAGGGATAGAATACATATGTAAAGGGAGAGAATACATATGTACAGACTGGGAAAGAATACATATGAAAGGGAGAGAATACATATGGTAAAGGGAATACATATGTAAAGAGAGTGAATACATATGTAAGGGGAGAGAATACATACATACTGGGAAAGGAGAGAATACATATGTAAAGGGGGAGAATACATATGTAAAGGGAGAGAATACATATGTAAAGGGAGAGAATACATATGTAAAGGAGAGAATACATATGTAAACTGGGAAAGAGAATACATATGTAAGACTGGGGAGAGAATACATATGTAAAGGGGGAGAATACATATGTAAAGGGAGAGAATACATATGTAAAGGGAGAGAATACATATGTAAACTGGGAAAGAATACATATGTAAAGAGAGAATACATATGTAAAGGGACGGTCTCCCAATACATATGGGAAAGAGAGACATACATAAAGGGAGAGAATACATATGTAAAGGGAGAGAATACATATGTAAAGAGAGAGAATACATATGTAAGGCTGGGAAAGAATACATATGTAAATACAGACTGGGAATACATATGTAAAGGGAGAGAATACATATGTAAAGGGGAGAATACATATGTAAAGGGAAAGAATACATATGTAAAGGAGAGAATACATATGTAAAGAGAGACATGGTAAAGGAATACATATGTAAAGGGGAGAATACATATGTAAAGGGGAGAATACATATGTAACTGGGAAAGAGAATACATATGTAAAGGAGTGAATACATATGTAAAGGGAGAGAATACATATGTAAAGGGATGAGAATACATATGTAAAGAGGGAATACATATGGGAAAAAGGAGAGAATACATATGTAAACTGGGAGAAAGAATACATATGTAAAGGGAGAGAATACATATGTAAAGGGAAAGAGAGATACATACATACAGACTGGGAAAGAATACATATGTAAAGGGTGAATACATATGTAAGACTGGGAAAGAATACATATGTAAAGGGAGAGAATACATATGTACAACTGGGAAAGAGAATACATATGTAAAGGGAGAGAATACATATGTAAAGGGGAAAGAGAATACATATGTAAAGGGAGAGAATACATATGTAAAGGGAGAATACATATGTAAAGGAGAGAATACATATGGAAAGAGGACAGACTGGGAATACATATGTAAACTGGGAGAGAATACATACATATGTAAAGGGAGAGAATACATATGTAAAGGGAGAGAATACATATGAAAGAGAGACGGAATACATATGTAAAGGGGAGAATACATATGTACAGACTGGGAGAGAATACATATGTAAAGAGACGGAGAATACATATGACTGGGAGAATACATATGTAAAGGGAGAGAATACATATGTAAAGGAGAGAATACATATGTAAAGGGAGAGACATACATATGTACAACTGGGAGAGAATACATATGTAAGGGGAAAGAATACATATGGAAAGGAGAGAATACATATGTAAAGGGTGAGAATACATATGTAAAGGAGAGAATACATATGGAAAGGGAGAGAATACATATGTAAAGGAGAGAATACATATGTAAGACTGGGAGAGAATACATATGTACAAGGGAGAGAATACATATGTAAAGGGAGAGAATACATATGTAAACTGGGAAAGAATACATATGTAAAGGGAGAGAATACATATGTAAAGGGAGAGAATACATATGTAAAGGGAGAGAATACATATGTAATGTAACACATATGTAAAGGGAGAGAATACATATGTAAGACTGGGAGAGAGAATACATATGTAAAGGGAGAGAATACATATGGAAAGGGAGAGAATACATATGTAAAGGGAGAGAATACATATGTAAGGGAGAGAATACATATGTAAAGGGGAGAATACATATGTAAAGAGTGAGAATACATATGTAAACTGGGAGAGAATACATATGTAAAGGAGAGAATACATATGTGGGAAAGGAGAGAATACATATGTAGAATACATATGGGAAAAGAGAATACATATGGAAAGGAGACGGAATACATATGTAAAGGGAGAGAATACATATGGAAAGGAGAATACATATGTAAACTGGGAGAGAATACATATGTAAAGGGAGAGAATACATATGTAAACTGGGGAGAATACATACTGTAAAGGGGAGAATACATATGGAAAGGGAGAGAATACATATGTAAAGGAGAGAATACATATGTAAAGGGAGAGAATACATATGTAAAGGAGAGAATACATATGTAAAGGGAGAGAATACATATGTAAGGAAAGAGAGAATACATATGTAAAGGGAGAGAATACATATGTAAGGGGGAGAATACATATGTAAAGGGGAGAATACATATGTAAAGGGAGAGAATACATATACCAAAGGGAGAATACATATGTACAAGGGAGAGAATACATATGTGGGAAAGGAGAGAATACATATGTAAAGGGGAGAGACAATACATATGTAAAGGGAGAGAATACATATGTAAAGGAAAGAGAGAATACATATGTAAAGGAGAATACATATACAAGGGAGAGAATACATCATGTAAAGGGGAGAATACATATGTAAAGGGGAAAATACATATGTAAAGAGAGAGAATACATATGTAAAGGGAGAAAGAGAATACATATGTACCATACAGACTGGGAAAGAGAGACATATGTAAAGAGAGACGGAATACATATGTAACTGGGAGAGAATACATATGGTAAAGGGAGAGAATACATATGTAAAGGGAGAGAATACATATGTAAAGAGAGAGAATACATACCATACAGACTGGGAGAGAATACATATGGAAAGGAGACGGAATACATATGGAAAGGGAGAGCTTCTAATACATATGTAAAGGGAGAGCTCTAATACATATGTAAAGAGAGTGAATACCATATGTACAGACTGGGAAAGAATAGAGACGGAGAATACATATGACTAAAAGAGAGACAGAATACATATGGAAAGAGAGACGGACCATACATACAGACTGGGAAAGAGAGACAGATCATACATATGTAAAGGAGAGAATACATATGGGAAAGAGAGACGGAATACATACAGTAAAAGAGAGAATACATATGTACAGACTGGGAAAGAGAATACATCATACCATAAACTGGGAAAGAGAATACATATGTACAGACTGGGAAAGAGAGACGGCTCTATTCATACCATACAGACTGGGAAAGAGAGATTTGGACTATCAAAGAGACAGTGTCAATTACATGACAGACTGGGAAATACAAACAGACTGGGAAAGAGAGACAGGCTGTACCATACCAACAGACTGGGAAAGAGAGACAGACTGGGAGGGAGATACGGCTGTACCATACCATACAGACTGGGAAAGAGAGACGGATCATCAGGGGAAAGAGAGACGGCTCTATCATACCATACAGACTGGGAAAGAGAGACAGACTGGGAAAGAGAGACGGCTCTACCATACCATACAGACTGGGAAAGAGAGACGGCTCTATCATACCATACAGACTGGGAAAGAGAGACAGACTGGGAAAGAGAGACGGCTCTACCATACCATACAGACTGGGAAAGAGAGACGGCTCTACCATACCATACAGACTGGGAAAGAGAGACGGACTGGGAAAGAGAGACGGCTCTACCATACCATACAGACTGGGAAAGAGAGACAGACTGGGAAAGAGAGACGGCTCTATCATACCATACAGACTGGGAAAGAGAGACAGACTGGGAAAGAGAGACGGCTCTACCATACCATACAGACTGGGGGAAAGAGAGACAGACTGGGAAAGAGAGACAGCTGGGACCATACCATACAGACTGGGAAAGAGAGACGGCTCTACCATACCATACAGACTGGGAAAGAGAGACGGCTCTATCATACCATACAGACTGGGAAAGAGAGACGGACTGGGAAAGAGAGACGGCTCTACCATACCATACAGACTGGGAAAGAGAGACAGACTGGGAAAGAGAGACGGCTCTATCAAACCATACAGACTGGGAAAGAGAGACAGACTGGGAAAGAGAGACGGCTCTATCATACCATACAGACTGGGAAAGAGAGACAGACTGGGAAAGAGAGACGGCTCTATCATACCATACAGACTGGGAAAGAGAGACGGCTCTACCATACCATACAGACTGGGAAAGAGAGACAGACTGGGAAAGAGAGACAGACTGGGAAAGAGAGACGGCTCTATCATACCATACAGACTGGGAAAGAGAGACGGACTGGGAAAGAGAGACGGCTCTACCATACCATACAGACTGGGAAAGAGAGACAGACTGGGAAAGAGAGACGGCTCTATCATACCATACAGACTGGGAAAGAGAGACGGACTGGGAAAGAGAGACGGCTCTATCATACCATACAGACTGGGAAAGAGAGACAGACTGGGAAAGAGAGACGGCTCTACCATACCATACAGACTGGGAAAGAGAGACAGACTGGGAAAGAGAGACAGACTGGGAAAGAGAGACGGACTGGGAAAGAGAGACGGCTCTATCATACCATACAGACTGGGAAAGAGAGACGGCTCTATCATACCACACAGACTGGGAAAGAGAGACGGCTCTACCATACCATACAGACTGGGAAAGAGAGACGGCTCTACCATACCATACAGACTGGGAAAGAGAGACGGCTCTATCATACCATACAGGCTGGGAAAGAGAGACGGCTCTATCATACCATACAGGCTGGGAAAGAGAGACGGCTCTACCATACCATACAGACTGGGAAAGAGAGACAGACTGGGAAAGAGAGACAGACTGGGAAAGAGAGACGGACTGGGAAAGAGAGACGGCTCTATCATACCATACAGACTGGGAAAGAGAGACGGCTCTATCATACCACACAGACTGGGAAAGAGAGACGGCTCTACCATACCATACAGACTGGGAAAGAGAGACAGACTGGGAAAGAGAGACGGCTCTACCATACCATACAGACTGGGAAAGAGAGACGGCTCTATCATACCATACAGACTGGGAAAGAGAGACAGACTGGGAAAGAGAGACAGACTGGGAAAGAGAGACAGACTGGGAAAGAGAGACAGACTGGGAAAGAGAGACAGACTGGGAAAGAGAGACGGACTGGGAAAGAGAGACGGCTCTACCATACCATACAGACTGGGAAAGAGAGACAGACTGGGAAAGAGAGACGGCTCTACCATACCATACAGACTGGGAAAGAGAGACGGCTCTACATACCATACAGAGGGAAAGAGAGACAGACTGGGGGAAATCATACCATACAGACTGGGAAAGCTCTATCATACCATGGGAAACAGACTGGGAAAGAGAGACGGACTGGGAAAGAGAGACGGCTCTACCATACCATACAGACTGGGAAAAAGACAGGACAGACTGGGAAAGAGAGACGGCTCTACCATACCATACAGACTGGGAAAGAGAGACAGACTGGGAAAGAGAGACGGCTCTATCATACCCTACAGACTGGGAAAGAGAGACGGACTGGGAAAGAGAGACGGCTCTACCATACCATACAGACTGGGAAAGAGAGACAGACTGGGAAAGAGAGACGGCTCTACCATACCATACAGACTGGGAAAGAGAGACAGACTGGGAAAGAGAGACGGCTCTATCATACCCTACAGACTGGGAAAGAGAGACGGACTGGGAGAGAGAGACGGCTCTACCATACCATACAGACTGGGAAAGAGAGACGGCTCTACCATACCACACAGACTGGGAAAGAGAGACAGACTGGGAAAGAGAGACAGCTCTACCATACCATACAGACTGGGAAAGAGAGACAGCTCTATCATACCATACAGACTGGGAAAGAGAGACAGGCTGGGAAAGAGAGACGGCTCTACCATACCATACAGGCTGGGAAAGAGAGACAGACTGGGAAAGAGAGACGGCTCTACCATACCAACAGACTGGGAAAGAGAGACGGCTCTATCATACCATACAGACTGGGAAAGAGAGACAGACTGGGAAAGAGAGACAGGCTGTGAAAGAGAGACAGCTCTATCATACCACAAATGGCTTTGAATAGCATCAATGACATACTTTTATTATACTCAACTGCCGAAAACTGACAGAAACCTATTTAGGGCAGACTTGTTTGTTCGCTGTGGGTGGTTCGGGATACAACTGTGTCATTGGTTCGGGATTGTTCAATGTTTTACCAGGCCTGTATATTCCAGCTTGTGAATATATGGATTTTAGCATTTTAAAATAGTTGGCAAGTACAGCAAGTATGTAACATAACAGCGTGCCACCGTAAGACATTGTAATCCTCAATGTAATATAACTAGAATTATAAACTGGGTGGTTCGAGCCCTGAATGCTGATGGGCTGACAGCCATGGTATATCAGACCATAAACCACGGGTATGACAAAATATGTGTTTTTACAGCTCTAATTACGTTGGTAACCAGTTTATAATAGTAATAAGGCACCTCTAGGGTTAGTGATATGTGGCCAATATACCACGGCCAAGGGCCGTATCAAAGCACTCTGCATTGCGTTGTGCGTGAGAACAACCCTTAGCCGTGGTATATTGGCCATGTACCACACCCCCTCTGGTCTTATTGCTCAGTTAGATCATTACTAATTTAACAACTAACTGCTACGGTACTGTCAATGCACACAAACGTGACCACAGTCATGCATATGGCCCAAGTTTTACTGCAACTGAAGACAGCTAACCGATTAGCCTACCTAGCGTGTGTTGCTTTAGCTATCGTGTGAGAATTCATGCTACTGGCTATGGTTAGACTGGAGCCGGTGGGCAGAGTTGTTTGTCTTTTTTTTGGGGGTATTAATATTGAGCGCTGGTAATGTTAATATATTATTGATAGTCTAATTAATGACGGCCTATGCGGTCAGACAGAAGAGTGCTTAGACCGTTTACACTTTTCACGTTTCTTCCTTTTGTCCATTCTTTTTTCTCATCCTTAGTTGCCCTTCTGGAACAATCCGGCCTATTGCATTTAAAAATATATATATTTTTTTTGTTACTGGCTATTACTTTGTTTTTATTGCCTTTTCATTGGAAGATATAAACACATGACCTTGCATCTCTGTCAGCGGGTTCTACCACTCACTGGCACTACTTGTATCTTCCAAGGTAGTGAGCAAACGAATGGGAGAAATGTAGCTGAGAGTGGTCCTCATTTGTAATAGTTAAAGCCCACTGACAGGTACAGTATCTCTCACTTACCAGTATCACTTAGCCTACTTAAAAATGACCTGCCAGGCAGGCTGGTGCTTGTGGTGCTACACACAAAGTAGATAACAGGTTGGGTTTGTTGGGGAAAGATTAGTCTTTTCATTACTTTAGTTAGGAAACGTTTGTGTGAGTTGTTTTTGTGAGTCAGGATAAATAAATGACTGTAAATACTTTTAAGAGCCAATGCTAGGTCAATATGTTAATAATATTTTGAAGGATTTTAGTAGTTAATATGGAAATGGAAAGTGATGCATGAAGTAATGCCTGACGCATAGCAACCTAAATACATCAACACAACTATACCGTGTCATAACAGCAGTTATGTGTTCCCAACGTTATACCCACAGTGTGTATGTTCTCTTTTCTTTTTGAAGTAAGAAAAAAATAAATAAAAAAAAATAAAAAACATTATTCCGATATCACAGGAGATTGGTGGCACCTTAATTTGGGAGGATGGGCTCGTACTAACGGCTGAACAGAGTCAGTGAAACGGTATCTAACACATCAAACACATGGGTCTGATGCTGTTCCATTCACTCTGTTCCAGCTATTATTATTATTATTATTATTATGATGAGCCCGTTCTCCCTTCAGCAGCATCCAATGACCGATATAGAAGCCTTTCACCAATGTATCACTCAAGTTATTTGTCCATTCTGTTTTGAGTATTGTAATTGGAGAGCATTAGAGTTACGGCGCTGACTCGTCACCAAGATAAATCTTCGCTGGTTTGATCTGATATGAAATGAATATTCAGCACCAACTGGTTGATGGAGACTGGGTTTTGACACCCCATGAAAGATTTTTGAATTGCATTATACCAACCGTATGGCTGCCAACTGTGAGCTTAAAAGTTGAATCCTAATCAAACCTTCAGTGTTCTGGGCGTCGTGTTCCAAATGCCACCCTATTGTCTACGAAGTGTATTACTGTTGACCAGAGCCCAAGTAGTGCACTATAATGGGAATAGGGTTCCATTTTGGATGGAGACGTAATCACAAATGCACTGAGTGGGAGTGATTCATCAGCGTCATCTTTGTGTGTATAGTTTGACAGGCAGTGAGGCCTGCCTGTGACAGTGATAGGTGATTCAGCTTCTGTTTCAACATGAGACCTGTAATACAGTGGGGTGACTGTACACCGTCACATCATAATCTGAGACCTGTACTACAGTGGGGTGACTGTACACCGTCATGCCATAGTCTTAGACCTGTAATAGAGTGGGGTGACTGTACACCGTCACGCCATAGTCTGAGACCTGTAATAGAGTGGGGTGACTGTACACCGTCACGCCATAGTCTGAGACCTGTACTACAGTGGGGTGACTGTACACCGTCACATCATAGTCTGAGACCTGTACTACAGTGGGGTGACTGTACACCGTCACGCCATAGTCTGAGACCTGTACTACAGTGGGGTGACTGTACACCGTCACGTCATAGTCTGAGACCTGTACTACAGTGGGGTGACTGTACACCATCACATCATAGTCTGAGACCTGTACTACAGTGGGGTGACTGTACACCGTCACATCATAGTCTGAGACCTGTACTACAGTGGGGTGACTGTACACCGTCACATCATAGTCTGAGACCTGTACTACAGTGGGGTGACTGTACACCGTCATGCCATAGTCTTAGACCTGTAATAGAGTGGGGTGACTGTACACCGTCACGCCATAGTCTGAGACCTGTACTACAGTGGGGTGACTGTACACCGTCACATCATAGTCTGAGACCTGTACTACAGTGGGGTGACTGTACACCGTCACGCCATAGTCTGAGACCTGTACTACAGTGGGGTGACTGTACACCGTCACGCCATAGTCTGAGACCTGTACTACAGTGGGGTGACTGTACACCGTCACGTCATAGTCTGAGACCTGTACTACAGTGGGGTGACTGTACACCATCACATCATAGTCTGAGACCTGTACTACAGTGGGGTGACTGTACACCGTCACATCATAGTCTGAGACCTGTACTACAGTGGGGTGACTGTACACCGTCACATCATAGTCTGAGACCTGTACTACAGTGGGGTGACTGTACACCATCACATCATAGTCTGAGACCTGTACTACAGTAGGGTGACTGTACACCGTCACACCATAGTCTGAGACCTGTACTACAGTAGGGTGACTGTACACCGTCACGCCATAGTCTGAGACCTGTACTACAGTGGGGTGACTGTACACCATCACATCATAGTCTGAGACCTGTACTACAGTGGGGTGACTGTACACCGTCACACCATAGTCTGAGACCTGTACTACAGTAGGGTGACTGTACACCGTCACATCATAGTCTGAGACCTGTACTACAGTGGGGTGACTGTACACCGTCACACCATAGTCTGAGACCTGTAATAGAGTGGGGTGACTGTACACCGTCACACCATAGTCTGAGACCTGTACTACAGTAGGGTGACTGTACACCATCACATCGTTGTAGGGAATCTCGTCCTCGTCTGATGAGGAATATGAAGGATCGGACCCAAATGCAGTGTGCTACGTGTCCATGTTAACTTTATCAATCTGAACACAAAATAACAAAGCTGAAACAACCAAAAAACGAAACAGTCCAAAACACAAGACAGGAAACAACTACCCACAAACACAGGTGGGAACAGGCCTCCCTAAGTATGGTTGTCAATCAGAGACAACGATAGACAGCTGCATCTGATTGGGAACCATACCAGGCCAAACACAGAAATCCCAAACATAGAATGCCCACCCCAATTCACGCCCTGACCAAACCAAAATAGAGACATAAAAAAAGGAACTAAGGTCAGGACGTGACAATCATAGTCTGAGACCTGTACTACAGTGGAGTGACTGTGCACCGTCACACCATAGTCTGAGACCTGTACTACAGTGGAGTGACTGTGCACCGTCACACCATAGTCTGAGACCTGTACTACAGTGGAGTGACTGTGCACCGTCACACCATAGTCTGAGACCTGTACTACAGTGGAGTGACTGTGCACCGTCACACCATAGTCTGAGACCTGTACTACAGTGGGGTGACTGTACACCGTCACACCATAGTCTGAGACCTGTACTACAGTGGAGTGACTGTGCACCGTCACACCATAGTCTGAGACCTGTACTACAGTGGAGTGACTGTGCACCGTCACACCATAGTCTGAGACCTGTACTGTGACTGTGCACCGTCACATCATAGTCTGAGACCTGTACTACAGTGGGGTGACTGTGCACCGTCACACCATAGTCTGAGACCTGTACTACAGTGGAGTGACTGTGCACCGTCACACCATAGTCTGAGACCTGTACTACAGTGGAGTGACTGTGCACCGTCACACCATAGTCTGAGACCTGTACTACAGTGGAGTGACTGTACACCGTCACACCATAGTCTGAGACCTGTACTACAGTGGAGTGACTGTACACCATCAGTGGAGTGACTGTGCACCGTCACACCATAGTCTGAGACCTGTACTACAGTGGAGTGACTGTGCACCGTCACACCATAGTCTGAGACCTGTACTACAGTAGGGTGACTGTGCACCGTCACACCATAGTCTGAGACCTGTACTACAGTGGAGTGACTGTGCACCGTCACACCATAGTCTGAGACCTGTACTACAGTGGGGTGACTGTACACCGTCACATCATAGTCTGAGACCTGTACTACAGTGGAGTGACTGTGCACCGTCACACCATAGTCTGAGACCTGTACTACAGTGGAGTGACTGTGCACCGTCACACCATAGTCTGAGACCTGTACTACAGTGGAGTGACTGTACACCGTCACACCATAGTCTGAGACCTGTACTACAGTGGAGTGACTGTGCACCGTCACGCCATAGTCTGAGACCTGTACTACAGTGGAGTGACTGTGCACCGTCACACCATAGTCTGAGACCTGTACTACAGTGGAGTGACTGTGCACCGTCACACCATAGTCTGAGACCTGTACTACAGTGGAGTGACTGTGCACCGTCACACCATAGTGATGACAATACCTCTGCCAGGCTCAATGAGAGAGAAAAAATGGTCATGCGTTACAATGGAGGGAGAAAGATCAAACGCATTAACAATGTATATGTCACTGTGAAATCTTAACAAACTAAAGGTTGACACTACAATAGGGATTCGACTTTTTCCTTCTCTCCCTGACACCTTTCCACTCTCCCACTTGACATATTTACAATGCTTTTGAAATGGGCTATGTATGACCAATGACCCCAGGCTGGAATAATTTCCTCTCTTCGTCTTCGCAGCAGAGCTACCGTGACACTCTGCATTTGAAATAGCGGTTAGAGATCACTGTACCTCACCAAGCCCGAGATGACACTTGTGCAAAAGAAAAAAAGAAAAAAGAAAGACATTTAAATGGCGGCGTTCTCGCTGAATATGCCGTGTGGAGGAGTATGGAGGTGTGTGGAGGTGTGTGGAGGAGTAGGGAGGAGTGTGGAGGAGTGTGGAGGAGTGTGGAGGAGTGTGTGGAGGAGTGTGGAGGAGTGTGGAGGTGTGTGGAGGAGTGTGGAGGAGTATGGAGGAGTATGGAGGAGTGTGGAGGAGTGTGGAGGAGTGTGGAGGTGTATGGAGGAGTGTGGAGGTGTGTGTATGGAGAGTGAGTGTGGAGGATGGAGGAGTGTGGATGGAGGAGGTGTGTGGAGAGTGTGTGTGGAGGAGTGTGGAGGTGTGTGGATGAGTGTGAGGAGTGGTGGAGGAGTGTATGGAGGAGTGTGTGTGGAGGAGTGTGGAGGAGTATGGAGGAGTATGGAGGAGTGTGGAGGTGTGTGGAGGAGTGTGGAGGAGTATGGAGGAGTGTGGAGGAGTGTGGAGGTGTTCAGGAAGGACATCTCCCAAAACGGTTTCCCCATTCACTACATATACAACCTTATAAACAGTGTACTATGTCACAAAATGTGTGCACTGTAAAAGGGAGCAGGGGGTATCATTTGGGATGTAGAAAAAAGAAAAATCAATCAATCAAATGTATTTATTAAGACCTTTTTACGTGAGCCCATGTCACAAAGTGCTTAAATAGAAACCCAGCTTAAAACCCCAAACAGCAAGCAATGCAGAAGTAGAGGCACGGCTGCTTACCTCTAGTCTACTGTACATCTTGTCTCTCAGTGACTTACCTGTAGTCTACTGTACATCTTGTCTCTCAGTGACTTACCTGTAGTCTACTGTACCTCTCATCTCTCAGTGACTTACCTGCAGTCTACTGTACCTCTCATCTCTCAGTGACTTACCTGCAGTCTACTGTACCTCTCATCTCTCAGTGACTTACCTGTAGTCTACTGTACATCTCTCAGTGACGTACCTGTAGTCTACTGTACCTCTCATCTCTCAGTGACTTACCTGTAGTCTACTGTACCTCTCATCTCTCAGTGACTTACCTGCAGTCTACTGTACCTCTCAGTGACTTACCTGTAGTCTACTGTACCTCTCATCTCTCAGTGACTTACCTGTAGTCTACTGTACCTCTCATCTCTCAGTGACTTACCTGTAGTCTACTGTACCTCTCATCTCTCAGTGACTTACCTGTAGTCTACTGTACCTCTCATCTCTCAGTGACTTACCTGTAGTCTGCTGTACCTCTCATCTCTCAGTGACTTACCTGTAGTCTACTGTACCTCTCATCTCTCAGTGACTTACCTGTAGTCTACTGTACTTCTCATCTCTCAGTGACTTACCTGTAGTCTACTGTACCTCTCATCTCTCAGTGACTTACCTGTAGTCTGCTGTAGCTCTCATCTCTCACCTGTAGTCTACTGTACCTCTCATCTCTCAGTGACTTACCTGTAGTCTACTGTACCTCTCATCTCTCAGTGACGTACCTCTAGTCTACTGTACCTCTCATCTCTCAGTGACTTACCTGTAGTCTGCTGTACCTCTAGGAGCATTTTGTTGCATATCATCTCTGTGACTTTCCTCCTGAATCACGGAATGTCTGTATCTAGTTATTTTCCCAGTTGCAAGTTGTTTCTGCCTGGTGTTTGATGTCACAAAAACACCTTGCATATCATACTAAACCTGTATGGTAATGTGTTCATTCTATCTTCCTCTTTTCACGTCAGTGATTCCGCTATAAGAGATGATGATTCTTTTTATTTTATTCATTTAACTAGGCAAGTCAGTTAAGATCAAATTATTATTTACAATGACGGCCTACCAAAAGGCATAAGGCCTCCTGCGGGGACGGGGGACTGAATTTAAAAAATATATATATATATAAATACAATATAAATATAGGACAAAACACACATCCCAACAAGAGAGACAACACAACACTACATAAAGAGAGACCTAAAGACAACAACATAGCAAGGCAGCAACACATGACAACATAACAACATGGTAGCAGCACAACATAACAACAACATGGTAGCAGCACAGAACATGGTACAAACATTATTGGGCATGGACAATAGCACAAAGGGCAAGAAGATAGAGACAACAATACATCAGGCAAAGCAGCCACCACTGTCAGTAAGAGTGTCCATGATTCAGTCTTTGAATGAAAATATTGAGATAAAGATGATTGAGTTAGATGTCGCCCAATAATGAAGGGTGTCCTTTAGCTGGGCTTTGATTTCAAGGGACAGCTTGACAAAAGTCACTTAGATTTTGGTTTTTAAGCATGTCTAATTGAATTTTGATACGTAATTAAATCTAGCAATGAATCAGTTCAGCTCCCTCTCTGCAACTGACAATTCAACCCTCCTGAGCATCACAAGCCAATTATGATGAAGTTATTATCTGAAGAGAAGGGATGGCTGTGTTTTCTAAATGGATCCTGGTGAGATGTGTGATGTCTTGTCAGCCAGAATGGGCTCAACCTTGAGACAAGCCTGAAAAGGACAACCCCAACATCCATGCTTGACAAAGTGGTACTTGTATTTTTTTCTTTATGTAGGTGTATGGGACTTCATTCAGCTTTATGTAGGTGTATGGTGTATGGGACAGTATTCAGCTTTATGTAGGTGTATGGTGTATGGGACAGTATTCAGCTTTATGTGGGTGTATGGTGTATGGGACTTTATTCAGCTTATGTAGGTGTATGGGACAGTATTCAGCTTTATGTAGGTGTATGGGACTTTATTCAGCTTATGTAGGTGTATGGTGTATGGGACAGTATTCAGCTTTATGTAGGTGTATGGTGTATGGGACAGTATTCAGCTTTATGTAGTTTTATAGTGTATGGGACTTTATTCAGCTTTATGTGGGTGTATGGTGTATGGGACAGTATTCAGCTTTATGTAGGTGTATGGTGTATGGGACTTTATTCAGCTTTATGTAGGTGTAGGTGTATGGGACAGTATTCAGCTTTATGTAGGTGTATGGGACAGTATTCAGCTTTATGTAGGTGTGGGTGTATGGGACAGTATTCAGCTTTATGTAGGTGTATGGTGTATGGTTTTAGTTGTAGTAAATTCTCTGTATAGCGTTAACGTGATGGTCGAGAAAACATCTTTGAAGGGTTGAAGGACGTTGTCGTCATCGTCGTGATCTTATGAAGTCAATTTTATTTGTTTATTTATTTAATGTCCTATCTGTGACGTTAGAATTAGATGTCATGTTGGTTTTGTCATTTTGCTAATCATACATAGGATATATTGGTTTCATTTTAGAATTGATGTAGATTATCATATAGCTAACCATACATAAGATATTGGTTTCATAATAGATGTCATGTAGATTTTATCATATAGCTAACCATACATAAGATATATTGGTTTCATATTAGATGTCAAGTAGATTTTATCATATAGGTAAACATATATAGGATATAATGGTTCATATTCCTTTATTATTCCTATATTTAACTCTTGAACCATTCCTTTAAGTTCTTGAACCATTCCTTTAAAACTTCTCTGGGATAGGCAGGACACAAATGTCCCACCTGGCCAATTGCCAGGTGCAGAGCACCAAATTCAAATAAAATACTATAAAATTCAAACTTTCATTAAATCACATATGTAAGATACGAAATTAAAGCTACACTCGTTGTGAATCCAGCCAACATGTCATATTTCAAAAAGGCCAAAGCATAAGAAGCTATTATCTGATGATAGCACAACAGTAAACAAAGAGAGAATAGCATATGTCAACCCTGAAGGCACCACACAAAACGCAGAAATAAAATATAAATCATGCCTTACCTTTGATGAGCTTCTTTTGTTGGCACTCCAATATGTCCCATAAACATCACAAATGGTCCTTTTGTTCGATTAATTCCGTTGATGTATATCCAAAATGTCCATTTATTTGGCGCGTCTGATCCAGAAACAGCTTCCAAAATGCACAACGTCACTACAAAATATCTCAAAAGTTACCTGTAAACTTTGCCAAAACATTTCAAACTACTTTTGTAATACAACTTTAGGTATTTTTAAACGTTAATAATAGATCAAATTGAAGACGGGTCTATCTGTTTTCAATATAGGAAGATCACAAACTAACACTACTTTCCTAAACAGTACACATAATGTTATCCTGATTCAAGATGGCCGTACTTCTTCATTTCACAAAATAATAACCTCAACCTATTTCCAAAGACTGGTGACATCCAGTGGAAGCGGTAGGAACTGCAAACAATTGCCTTAGAAATCGAGTTCCCCAATGAAATCTCATTGAATTGACAGTGACCTAAAAAAAAAAAAATCTGAATGGTTAGTCCTCTGTGTTTTGCCTGCTACATACGTTCTGTTATACTCACAGACATGATTCAAACAGTTTTAGAAACTTCAGTGTTTTCTACCCAAATCTACTAATAATATGCATGAGTAGCAGGAGGTTGAAATTGGGCACGCTATTTATCCAAAAGTGAAAATGCTGCCCCCTATCCGAAAGAGTTCTTGAACCAGTCCTTTAAACTCTTGAACCATTCCTAAACATTCCTTTAAGCTCTTGAACCATTCCTTTAAGCTCTTGAACCATTCCTTTAAGCTCTTGAACCATTCCTTTAAATTCTTGTACCATTCCTTTAAGTTCTTGAACCATTCCTTTAAGCTCTTGAACCATTCCTTTAAGTTCTTGAACCATTCCTTTAAGCTCTTGAACCATTCCTTTAAATTCTTGTACCATTCCTTTAAGTTCTTGAACCATTCCTTTAAGCTCTTGAACCATTCCTTTAAGTTCTTGAACCATTCCTTTAAGTTCTTGAACCATTCCTTTAAATTCTTGAACCATTCCTTTAAGTTCTTGAACCATTCCTTTAAGTTCTTGAACCATTCCTTTAAGTTCTTGAACCAGTCCTTTAAATTCTTGAACCATTCCTTTAAGTTCTTGAACCATTCCTTTAAGTTCTTGAACCATTCCTTTAAGTTCTTGAACCATTCCTTTAAGCTCTTGAACCATTCCTTTAAGCTCTTGAACCATTCCTTTAAGTTCTTGAACCATTCCTTTAAGTTCTTGAACCATTCCTTTAAGCTCTTGAACCATTCCTTTAAGCTCTTGAACCGGTGTTAGTCCCAAGAAGAGAATAGACAGAAAATAAATCAATAAAGATGATTGAATTAGTAAAAGCCAATTGAATATGCATATAAACACACGAAAAACACATACGTAACTGCTGTAACTCCCTAGACAACAAACCAGATCAGACCAGTGAGATGACGTCCTAAATGAGTCGTCCTCCTTCCCAGAACTATTATCTCATAGCCTCCTTCTCCAGCATAATTTGATGAGCAGAGAAGAACATTGATGAACTTTTTTAATTATGACGCCGCTTGGGAGTTTGACACCGCGGTGCTGGGCAGCTCAGGGATCCAATGAACACCGTCAAGCTATTCTGCCTTTTATTCTCACCTCAATTGCGTTCAAAATAGCACCCTATTCACTATATAGTGGACTACTTTTGACAGTAGTGCACTATAGGGGGAATAGGGTGCCATTTGGGACGTGGGCCTCTTCTTTAATTCAGCCAATTTGTCGGTCCAAATGAAACAGGGAAAGGTTAGAGTGTGGAGTAATTAACACCAGGCAGCCTAATGAAATCAGGAGGGGCTAGCCGCTGGTACTGGGGAGGATCAATATGTAGTTCTCTCTCTCTCTCTTGTCTCTCTCTTGTCTCTCTCGTCTCTCTCTTTGTCACTCTCTCTTTGTCACTCTCTCTCTCTCTCTCTCTCTCTCTCTCTCTCTCTCTCTCTCTCTCTCTCTCTCTCTCTCTCTTTGTCTCTCCCCCTCTTTGTCTCTCTCCCTCTTTGTCTCTCTCCCTCTTTGTCTCTCTCTCTCTTTGTCACTCTCTCTTTGCCTCTCTCTCTCTCTCTCTCTCTCTCTCTCTCTCTCTCTCTCTCTCTCTCTCTCTCTCTCTCTCTCTCTCTTTTTCTCTCTCTCTCTTTGTCTCTCTCCCTCTTTGTCTCTCTCCCTCTTTGTCTCCTCTCTCTCTCTCTCTCTCTCTCTCTCTCTCTCTCTCTCTCTCTCTCTCTCTCTTGTCTCTCCCCCTCTTTGTCTCTCTCCCTCTTTGTCTCTCTCCCTCTTTTGTCACTCTCTTGTCACTCTCTCTCTCTCTCTCTCTCTCTCTCTCTCTCTCTCTCTCTCTCTCTCTCTCTCTTTGTCTCTCCCCCTCTTTGTCTCTCTCCTCTTTGTCTCTCTCCTCTTTGTCTCTCTCTCTCTTTGTCACTCTCTTTGCCTCTCTCTTCTCTCTCTCTCTCTCTCTCTCTCTCTCTCTCTCTCTCTCTCTCTCTCTCTCTCTCTCTCTCTCTCTCTCTCTCTCTCTCTCTCTCTCTCTTTGTCTCTCTCTCTCTTTGTCTCTCTCCCTCTTTGTCTCTCTCCCTCTTTGTCTCCTCTCTCTCTCTCTCTCTCTCTCTCTCTCTCTCTCTCTCTCTCTCTCTCTCTCTCTCTTTGTCTCTCCCCCTCTTTGTCTCTCTCCCTCTTTGTCTCTCTCCTCTTTGTCTCTCTCTCTCTTTGTCACTCTCTCTCTCTCTCTCTCTCTCTCTCTCTCTCTCTCTCTCTCTCTCTCTCTCTCTCTTCTCTCTCTCTCTCTCCTCTTTGTCTCTCTCCTCTTTGTCTCTCTCCCCTCTTTCTCTCTCTCTCTCTGTCTCTCTCTCTCTCTCTCTTCTCTCTCTCTCTCTCTCTCTCTTTGTCTCTCTCTCTCTTTGTCTCTTTGTCTCTCTCTCTTTGTCTCTCTCCCTCTTTGTCTCCCTCTCTCTCTCTCTCTCTCTCTCTCTCTCTCTCTCTCTCTCTCTCTCTCTCTCTCTCTCTCTCTCTCTCTCTCTCTCTCTCTGAGTGCTACTGGGCGGCTGGCTACTGTGAGAGACGGGGATTGTTCAGGGGAAACACACACCACTTAATAATAATAATAAGAAGAAGAAGCTGTTGACAAGGCAACATGTCCACTTGTAAATCAAAATAGGTTTTGAACATGGTGGCGACAATGTAAGTTATGGTGAGGAATGTACACTTGAACCATGTTTGAGAGAAATACCATTGTCTGGTTCATATTCATAATGTTAGGGAGATGGGAGTAGGCCTGTACACACAGTACGTGATGCTGACAGTGCAGACCGAGCTGTGAGAGAGGTTTCTCCTATCCTGCGTTAATAAACACAGGCAACTCAAAAGCGTCTCTAGGAAGAGGAAGTCCACGGCTCCACTGGAGTACTGAGCTGTCATGAGCTCGGTTTTAACCGTCATTTCACAGAATTCACACAGTTGAACAGCAGTTGACTATAACTGTTCTCACCACTTGCTACTCACCACTGAGATCCTCCGGTCATGACTGAAGTAATATGAACAGAACGAGTGGGGTTGCTTTGGCAGCTCAGCCAAGATGAGCTCTCTCTGCTCTCTCTCTCTCTCTATCTTTGCTCTCTCTCTCTCTCTCTTCTCTATCTTTGCTCTCTCTCTCTCTCTCTCTCTCTCTCTCTCTCTCTCTCTCTCTCTCTCTCTCTCTCTCTCTCTCTCTCTCTCTCTGTGTCTTTAAAGTTATTTACACTGTGAAATAAACTGTGAAGTGAGCAGACTGACTGCAGTGAATGAAGGGAGGGAGGGAGCACCCAGATCTCATTAGTGCTAAACCATTAAGAATACAAAGGCCTCAGAGTCAAGGTTTCAAGGACTTGACTGACACTTTAATGTATAGCATCATACACTAAATGTCATATCATTCTGCCAATCTACTCTATGTTCATTAGAAAACTACGGATTCAGATCGTCACTCACTGCCCTAGACAGACAGTAGACAGTGAGCTTTTCGGCCAGTGAAAACCTTCAAACTGTCAATCCTTTATCCTTCAGCTCTGCCACGCTTGTGATCCCCTTTGATATGATCCTGCAGTGTACAGATGCTTGGGAAAGTTGACCAGCTGAAGGATACATAATACAAGTAGTCCCCAGGGGCCCGTGGGCGTCCGCCAATGTTTCTCACTCATAACAAACATTCCAGGGTATCTCTGACTCCTCTGACCTCTGCAAGGAATGGGATGAACAGACAGAGGGTGGGTTGGCTGGTATAACAACCACAGACAGAGGGTGGGTTGGCTGGTATAACAACCACAGACAGAGGGTGGGTTAGCTGGTAAAACAACTACAGACAGGAGGTGGGTTGGCTGGTAAAACAACTACAGACAGAGGGTGGGTTAGCTGGTAAAACAACTACAGACAGGAGGTGGGTTGGCTGGTATAACAACCACAGACAGAGGGTGGGTTGGCTGAGTAAAACAACCACAGACAGGAGGTGAGTTGGCTGGTAAAACAACCACAGACAGGAGGTGGGTTGGCTGAGTAAAACAACCACAGACAGAGGGTGGGTTGGCTGGTAAAACAACCACAGACAGGAGGTGGGTTGGCTGGTATAACAACCACAGACAGAGGGTGGGTTAGCTGGTAAAACAACCACAGACAGGAGGTGAGTTGGCTGGTAAAACAACCACAGACAGGAGGTGGGTTGGCTGGTAAAACAACCACAGACAGGAGGTGGGTTGGCTGGTAAAACAACCACAGACAGGAGGTGGGTTGGCTGGTAAAACAACCACAGACAGGAGGTGGGTTGGCTGGTAAAACAACCACAGACAGGAGGTGGGTTGGCCTGGTAAAACAACCACAGACAGGAGGTGGGTTGGCTGGTAAAACAACCACAGACAGGAGGTGGGTTGGCTGGTAAAACAATCACAGACAGGAGGTGGGTTGGCTGGTAAAACAACCACAGACAGGAGGTGGGTTGGCTGGTATAACAACCACAGACAGGAGGTGGGTTGTCTGGTAAAACAACCACAGACAGGAGGTGGGTTGGCTGGTAAAACAACTACAGACAGAGGGTGGGTTGGCTGGTAAAATAACCACAGACAGGAGGTGGGTTGGCTGGTATAACAACCACAGACAGAGGGTGGGTTAGCTGGTAAAACAACCACAGACAGGAGGTGGGTTGGCCTGTAAAACAACCACAGACAGGAGGTGGGTTGGCTGGTATAACAAACACAGACAGAGGGTGGGTTGGCTGGTATAACAACCACAGACAGAGGGTGGGTTGGCTGGTAAAACAACCACAGACAGAGGGTGGGTTGGCTGGTAAAACAACCACAGACAGGGGGTGGGTTGGCTGAGTAAAACAACCACAGACAGAGGGTGGGTTGGCTGGTAAAACAACCACAGACAGGAGGTGGGTTGGCTGAGTAAAACAACCACAGACAGGAGGTGGGTTGGCTGGTATAACAACCACAGACAGGAGGTGGGTTGGCTGGTAAAACAACCACAGACAGGAGGTGGGTTGGCTGGTATAACAACCACAGACAGAGGGTGGGTTAGCTGGTAAAACAACCACAGACAGGAGGTGGGTTGGCCTGTAAAACAACCACAGACAGGAGGTGGGTTGGCTGGTATAACAACCACAGACAGGAGGTGGGTTGGCTGGTAAAACAACCACAGACAGGAGGTGGGTTGGCTGGTATAACAGCCACAGACAGGAGGTGGGTTTGCTGGTATAACAACCACAGACAGAGGGTGGGTTAGCTGGTAAAACAACCACAGACAGGAGGTGGGTTGGCCTGTAAAACAACCACAGACAGGAGGTGGGTTGGCTGGTATAACAGCCACAGACAGGAGGTGGGTTAGCTGGTAAAACAACCACAGACAGGAGGTGGGTTGGCCTGTAAAACAACCACAGACAGGAGGTGGGTTGGCTGGTATAACAGCCACAGACAGAGGGTGGGTTAGCTGGTAAAACAACCACAGACAGGAGGTGGGTTGGCCTGTAAAACAACCACAGACAGGAGGTGGGTTGGCTGGTATAACAGCCACAGACAGGGGGTGGGTTGGCTGGTATAACAGCCACAGACAGGAGGTGGGTTGGCTGGTATAACAACCACAGACAGGAGGTGGGTTGGCTGGTATAACAGCCACAGACAGGAGGTGGGTTGGCCTGTAAAACAACCACAGACAGGAGGTGGGTTGGCTGGTATAACAGCCACAGACAGGAGGTGGGTTGGCTGGTATAACAACCACAGACATAGGGTGGGTTGGCTGGTATAACAGCCACAGACAGGAGGTGGGTTGGCTGGTATAACAGCCACAGACATAGGGTGGGTTGGCTGGTATAACAGCCACAGACATAGGGTGGGTTAGCTAGCAAAACAACCACAGTACAGTACTCAGTGCACCGTAAACAAATTGACAAACCCACACCACACAGTAGGTAGCAAGGATTGCTCAACAACACTGTGGGAAAAACATGGCGTGTGCAATTTCCCATTCTCAGGTATACAGGTACATAGAGAGACTTCCTATAAAGAAAGACATGCAGACACCAGACAGGAAGTTAAATGAAACTGAAGGTGCGTTTCAACAACTTGCACATTCATCTTCTGCCGATCTACCATTCCGGTGTTTAATTGCTATATTGTAATTACTTCGCCACCATGGCCTATTTATTTCCTTAACCTACCTCATTTGCACTCACTGTATATAGACTTTTTTGTTTTCTTTTGTTCTACTGTATTATTGACTGTATGTTTTGTTTATTCCATGTGTAACTCTGTGTTGTTGTTTATTCCATGTGTAACTCTGTGTTGTTGTATGTGTCGAATTGCTACGCTTTATCTTGGCCAGGTCGCAGTTGCAAATGAGAACTTGTTCTCAACTAGCCTACCTGGTTTAAATAAAGGTGAAATAAAATAAAAAATAAAAAAAACAAGGAAAATAGTTTGCAAACATTAGATAATGTTAGCTAATAAATGTGTTTTGTCTGTTTGGGGTCTAAACTGCTGCTACAAATAATAATGTAGAAAATAGTCCAAAATAAAATAAAGCCCTTGAAGGAGTAAGTGTGTCCAAACATTTGACTGGTACTGTAAGTGTCTGTTTGGGGTCTACGAATAAATAACGTTGGTCATGTAGGGTTTCTATTCATGTAGTAAGAATAGCAAAGTTATTCTAAGTTGGAATGTTGACGCTAGAAAGCCACGGTGACCAATACAACAATGAAGCCTCGCCATTACATTCCGGAACGTTCATTCAAGTCATCCAACTGAAAATGGTTACTAAGTGACATGTTCACTGCAAACAGAACCCTTGTTGTACACACCTTGGGTTGCCGGGTAACTATAAAATGACATGAAATCTAGCAATCATGTCACGCTATATGCCATCGACGTACTGGTTTTAAAAAATCATGATTAGTTTCCTTCAGCCAGGATCTCCCACTGGAGATGAACATGGAATCTGGAATGTGGGTTGAACATGAATGTGGCCATGGTTTAAGGACCACGTTCAGTTGAATGATTGCTTAATGGAATACATTTAGCAGTGTCATTACTGCGACACATTACAGGACCACAGCAACAGCTCATTCTGACCCAGAAGGAGGAGATCTCCCATAGGAGGTACATGATTATTAGATGCGTTTTCTCCTCCATGAAAATACCCACATATCGTCAAAGGAGAAAGAGGTTATTACCATATCATCAAGGGAGAAAGAGGGTTATAACCATATGATGAAGGGAGAAAGAGGGTTATAACCTCATGATGAAGGGAGAAAGAGGTTATTACCATATCATCAAGGGAGAAAGAGGGTTATAACCACATGATGAAGGGAGAAAGAGGGTTATAACCTCATGATGAAGGGAGAAAGAGGGTTATAACCTCATGATGAAGGGAGAAAGAGGGTTATAACCACATCTTGAAGGGAGAAAGAGGGTTATAACCATATCATGAAGGGAGAAAGAGGGTTATAACCACATGATGAAGGGAGAAAGAGGGTTATAACCACATCATGAAGGGAGAAAGAGGGTTATAACCTCATGATGAAGGGAGAAAGAGGGTTATAACCACATGATGAAGGGAGAAAGAGGGTTATAACCTCATGATGAAGGGAGAAAGAGGGTTATAACCTCATGATGAAGGGAGAAAGAGGGTTATAACCGCATGATGAAGGGAGAAAGAGGGTTATAACCACATCATGAAGGGAGAAAGAGGTTATTACCATATCATCAAGGGAGAAAGAGGGTTATAACCACATGATGAAGGGAGAAAGAGGGTTATAACCATATGATGAAGGGAGAAAGAGGGTTATAACCTCATGATGAAGGGAGAAAGAGGGTTATAACCGCATGATGAAGGGAGAAAGAGGGTTATAACCACATCATGAAGGGAGAAAGAGGTTATTACCATATCATCAAGGGAGAAAGAGGGTTATAACCACATGATGAAGGGAGAAAGAGGGTTATAACCTCATGATGAAGGGAGAAAGAGGGTTATAACCACATCATGAAGGGAGAAAGAGGGTTATAACCTCATGATGAAGGGAGAAAGAGGGTTATAACCACATCATGAAGGGAGAAAGAGGGTTATAACCACATCATGAAGGGAGAAAGAGGGTTATAACCACATCATGAAGGGAGAAAGAGGGTTATAACCACATCATGAAGGGAGAAAGAGGGTTATAACCTCATGATGAAGGGAGAAAGAGGGTTATAACCACATCATGAAGGGAGAAAGAGGGTTATAAACTATCATGAAAGGAGAAAGAGGGTTATAACGGCATCATGAAAGGATCCATTCTAAAATTGTTTTTTCCCCTCAAACATCTACACTCAGTACCCCATAATGATGAAAAATTGTGTCAAATTTTAAACAAAATAAAACACTGAAATAACAAATTTACCTAAGTATTTAGACTCTTTACTCAGTACTTTGTTGAAGCACCTTAAGCAGTGATAACAGTGTAGAGTCTTCTTGGGTATGACGCTACAAGCTTGACACACCTGTACTTGGGGAATTTCTCCCGTTCTTCTCTACAGATCCTCTCAAGCTCAGTCAGGTCGGATTATCAGCAGAGATGTTCAATTGGGTTCATGTCCGGGCTCTGGCTGGGCCCCTCATGGACATTCAGAGACTTGTCCCGAAGCCACTCCTTAGTCGGCTTGGCTGTTTGCATAGGGTCGTTGTTCTGTTGGAAGGTGAACCTTTGTCCCAGTCTGAGGTCCTGAGCATTGTTACGAGTAAATGAATGAAGAGGTGTGGAGTCAGGCGCAGAGAGCAAAGGATGTGGGAAAAACAACACGCTTTAATGTCCTGGAAACATAACATGAACAAAAGTGGAAACACAAATGAACAGAAATATAAACGGACAGCGTGAAACCCAAAATGCCAACAAAAATACACTCAAACAAGGAAACAGGAGAACAAGCCCGCACGAAACAGAAGCGGGCTGAACAGACTATATATAACCCTATCCTAACAACCAAACTAGAAACAGGTGCTACCAATTAGACAAAACTAAACGAACACAGAACAACGGATCGGCGATAGCTAGTAGACCGGCGACGACGACCGCCGAGCGCCACCCGAACAAGAAGGGGAGTCACCTTCGGTGATATTCGTGACAAGCATTCTGGAGCAGTTTTCATCAAGGTTCTTTGTTCCGTTCATCTTTCCCTCGATCCTGACTAGTCTCCCAGTCCCCTGACGCTGAAAAACATCTCCACAGCATGATGCTGCCACTACCATGCTTCACCGTAGGGATGGTGCCAGGTTTCCTCTGGACATGATGCTTGGCATTCAGGCCAAAGAGTTCAATTTTGGTTTCATCAGACCAACATCATGTTTCTCATGGTCTGAGAGTCCTTTAGGTGCCTTTTGGCAAACTCCAAATGGGCTGTCATGTACCTTTTACTGAGGAGTGGCTTCAGTCTGGCCACTCTACCACAAAGCACTGATTGGTGAAGTGCTGCAGAGATGGTTGTCCTTCTGGAAGGTTCTCCCAACTCCACAGAGGAACTCTGGAGCCATCAGGTTCTTGGTCACCTCACTGACCAAGGCCCTTCTCCCGCGATTGCTCAGTTTTGCCAGGCGGCCAACTCTAGGAGAAGTCTTGGTGGTTCCAAACTTGTTCCATTTAAGAATGATTGAGGTCACTGTGTTCTTGGGGACCTTCAATGATGCAGACATATTTTGGTACCCTTCCCCAGATCTGTGCCTCGACACAATCCTGTCTCGGAGCTCTACGGACAATTCCTTTGACCTCTTGGCTTGATTTTTGCTCTGACCATGCACTGTCAACTGTGGAACCTTATATATACTTGTGTGTGCCCTTCCAAATCATATCCAATCAATTGAACTTACCACAGGTGGACTCCAATCACGTTGTAGATAAAATCTCAGGGATGATCACTGGAAACAGGTTGCACCCGAGCTCATTTTCGATTCTCATAGCAAAGGGTCTGAATATTTATGTAATTTAGTTTTTTTCAGTTTTTAGTTTGAATAAATGTGCAAAACTTTCTAATAACGTTCTATAAACCTGGATTCCCTTTACCATTATGGGGTATTGTGTGTAGGTTGATGAGGAATTTGTTTTACTTAATCCATTTGTGAATAAGGCTGTAACAACTAAATGTGGGAAAAGGCAAGGTGTCTGAATACTTTTCAAAAGCACTGTGGATAGCGACCCTGAACAATTTCTGCCGCAGCGAAAGTGCTTCTTGTTGTTCATATTAAATCTACAGACTGTAAGTGATGTCAATCATTATGTTTTATATATTATTTAGTGAAGCTGAATGAAGAGGCACAATTCATCCGTGTACCTCTCAGAGTTGTACCCACACACTTGTTGATATAAAACGAAAGACAAGACGAGTGTCAAGGTTGGAATAAATTGGGATCTAGATGCAGAACAGCACAATGAGCTCTGGTGTTTTTAATCAATTATTTATCCAATATTTTAATTATCCGAAAGCTGAGAATGATCAAAGCCACGGTTCGAGCCCCACTGCCTTCGCTCGCTAAGACACTCTTCCACCGCTTTGATGTGGGTAAGCATCACATGCACTTATCTCCATCTCTGTGCCGGGCATGGCTGTGGGTGCTTGGAAACCAGTGGTCTGGAGAGGCTTATAGATGGAGAGGAGAGGGTCAGCGACCCAGCACTACAGAGATGGATCACACATTATTCTCTCCTGTAAACTACGATATACAATAAACATAGGCTAGAAACTAAGGTTACTTTAAGGTCATCTTTTGAAGAACTTTCTCTGTTCAACTGTGTTGCGTTATCACACATTTAATTGGTTGGTGAGGTCTGTATCGCATAACTGTTTGATCAATACGTTCAGTTAACAATGTAAATAACGCACCTCTTCAAACAACGTTGACGAGTACAGAATTTCAGCTCCTAACTTTGTCTTCATGTTTGACGCATTAAATAAATAAATACATTTTTAATCAGGTTTCAGTCTCAATGGCAAGATAATATTAACGCTAACTAAGAGGACCAACTACAGCCCACTAATACTCTGAGGGGATCCAGTTAAACTGATCTAGCTACCTAATGTTAGGCTAGAATGAGGTAATCAGACTAGCTTTAGATGTCCTATAACCTCTTTGGGGACGCAAATGTCTCAACTGGCCATTTGCCAGGGAAAATGCAGAGCACCAGATTCAAATAAAATACTATAAAATGCAAACTTTCATTAAATCACACATGTAAGATACTCAAATAAAACTACACTCGCTGTGAATCCAGCCAACATGTCAGATTTTTAAAATGCTTTTCGGCAAAAGCATAAGAAGCTATTATCTGATGATAGCACTAGCAGTAAACAAAGGGGTTAGCATATTTCAACCCTGCAGGCGCTACACAAAACGCTGAAATAAAATATAAAACATGCCTTATCTTTGACGAGCTTCTTTTGTTGGCACTCCAATATGTCCCATAAACATCACAATTGGTCCTTTTGTTCGATTAATTCTGTCCATATATATCCAAAATGTCCATTTATAAAGCGCGATTGATCCAGAAAAAAACAGCTTACAAAAAAATGCAACGTCACTACAAAATATTTCAAAAGTTGCCTATGAACTTTGCCAAAATATTTCAAACTACTTTTGTAATACAATTTTAGGTATTTTTAAACGTTAATAATCGATCAAATTGTAGACGGGTCTTTCTGTGTTCAATACAGGAATGAAAACAAACCAGCGATACTTTTCACGTCTTGCGAAACTCTCAACAGTGTTAGCCAGTTCCTAGTTGGCCTACTTCTTCATTGCACAAAGGAATAACCTCAACCAAATTCCAAAGACTGGTGACATCCAGTGGAAGCGGTAGGAACTGAAAACAGGTTCCTAACAAATATCCCTGGGCAATGACAACTCAGGGAACAGAGAGAGGAAGAACCAAAAACATTCTGAACATTTAGTCCTCTGGGTTTTGCCTGCTACATAAGTTATGTTATACTCACAGACATGATTAAAATAAACAGGCAGTTCAGATCAGTCAAACGTCTGATCTACAACACATTTCTTCAGACATAATACTAACACAGTTCCTTTCATGGTTTGACCAGTTATTTGCTAATTAATTTGGGTTGATTACTCTTTTCTTACTCTGCCCGGGGAAGGATTGTCAGTTGGCAGCGTTCACCCTCATTAACAACTTAATAATTTACGGGGCAATCATCTTAAAAAGACATTTTGAACTTCTATCCCATTTACCTCTATACCCTAAAGGATAACACTATTTATAACCATCCTCCAACGCATCCAATCAGCTAACCTCACAAAAGTGTTACTGAGTCGCAAATGGTCCCCTGTTCCTTATATAGTGCACACTGCCTTATGGGTCCTGGTCCAATGTAGTGCAATATATTTAGGGAATAGGGTGTCGTTTGGGATGCTGGCAGTCTTCCGACGGCTTATTGACATTTTCCATTACTGGGCTGCACTCACATATGGTCCTCTGGCTAGCCAGACCACAGGCTCAGTCGCATTTATGAATGTTAACAGGTTGCTCTATTTTTCACTGCTGTGAGACAATAACACAGTTGAACTTGACCCAAGCATTCTCATCGTTCTCCTGCAAATTCGTTTTTTGTTTTTTTGTTGCGTAGGCTATAGGAAATGCATAGGTTGGCATGAAGTTTTCACCAGTATCATCTAAACTGTAATAGACAGTGCTTGCTTGTTAGCTTGTTGCTTACATTCCGCCACTTATTTGTGACCTAACAAGACACATGCTTCTATGTCAGGGATATTGTGTTTGCACTGTAGCGTGCACTAGGTTCTGTTACTGTTGTATCACATTCCCAACATATGTAAAACACAGACTGTACACATTCAAAGCTCCACTGTCCTTCAGTGAACAAAGTGTGATCTCTTCATTTGTTGACATATTACTGCTCTCTCTGTATAAATATACTCACTTCATAGTACCCGTTCATCATTTCACATTAGTGGGGGTGGATTTCTCGATGTGTTGATAACGTACTTTTTGTTCATCATTTCACCTCAGTCAGTAACGCTCTCAGCTTGTCTTTCTCTTTCAATGTTTCCCATTCAACCTCAGATCTTCCTCAGTCAGTAACCCTCTCAGCTTGTCTTTCTCTTTCAATGTTTCCCATTCAACCTCAGATCTTCCTCAGTCAGTAACCATCTCAGCTTGTCTTTCTCTTTCAATGTTTCCCTTCACCCTCAGATCTTCCTTAGTCAGTAACCCTCTCAGATCTCAGTCTCAGATCTTCCTCAGTCAGTAACCCTCTCAGATCTCAGTCTCAGATCTTCCTCAGTCAGTAACCCTCTCAGATCTCAGTCTCAGATCTTCCTCAGTCAGTAACCCTCTCAGCTTGTCGACTTCATCACTGTTTCCCTTCACCCTCAGATCTTCCTCAGTCACGTGGTCACATTATTATGCACAGCACAAAGAAAACATCATTTTGTGATAAAAAAAAAATTAAATACTGTTATCTCTCTCTCTCTCTCTCAGCTATTATCTGGTCCCCTGGGACAAGAGACTATATCCTGCAGTCTTGTGGGCCTCTTTGTTCCCAATTTAGAAGCTTGACACTGTTTATTGTTCATTTGTGATGCTTCGTTTGATATTCGGTGTTCTTTCACCGCTGACATGCCGACACGTCTTTATCAGTGTCAGCTATAACGGTCTTGTCGTGTGATGTATGTTCAATGCAGAACCTGACGTTAACATTTTCTTACGAGGGTGTATTTTCTAACTGAGCAGTATAACAATTTGACTTATAAGCAGCATTTCGTTCTCTCCCTGAGAAATCAATACAGATCTGAAGTCTCCGTTCTATCCGAAACAGAAAGCCATCTTTGAGCGTATAGATGAACTTTGACCTGCTTTTACATCATAAACATTTATCAGAGCGGTTGACAACAACAACCAGGCGAAATAATATTTCGCATCAAAATTGTGTCCCTGAAGATGACATTCCATATGAACCATCTTTAAGGCTTGACTCTTTAATTACAGATAAAATCAATACTGTGGTTGAATACAGTGCAATCATGGACAGTATACAACAATAACGTCTGTTTTTTTCTATCCTTCTTCTTCCCACCATGTGTTTGTTACAGGAGGGTTGTCTTCTCAGCAAGATAACGTCTGCAAACGTAAGTCCAACAGTACCGCATGACATTTTTCCACAATGCATTTCCCCACAATGCATTTTCTCAGCCATTTGATTTATTTATTTTCACGGGGGGGAAAGAAAGGCAAACAACACCGGACTTGGAACCATTTCGTGTGTACATGTTGTAGTTCCATGTCATGCTCTATGTCTATGAACCTTACCTGTCAGTTTAACTTTGAAACGGAGAACAAGACAGCTGACGAACATTCTAACGATGCATTAAACAAACAGGTTAATTGTCAGGGCAGAGTTGTTATTTTGATTATCTAGTCATTAGTCAGGTCAATTAAATACAAGTAGCTTCAAGCAAAACGCATTCCTTTGTTTTTAGCACATGTCACTTTGTGAGTTGTTTGTAAAGGTGTTAGATGGGTAATTCTTTAATTGTCATGAAAGGACACTCTTCTTCACTAGAATGTTCTTCACGGGTTGCTTTGTACCACGTCAAAGCCCCGAAGGTGCAGAATGCATCCAATTCAGTTCTTGAAATTGAAGAAATGTGTTCTGTGTTTGGATTGCTGATGTTATGGTTTATAATTTAAAGTTTTTCTGTAAGACTCAGCGATGTAGAAACAACGTTCTTTTCAAATTCTCTCAGTTTCTTTATGTTTGATGGCACAGCTCTACCTGACTTGTTCCTACGGCAACAAAAGACACAGCACCCTTTTTCGCTCTTACGGCAGCCAGACCACATAACAGCAAATGGAATTATACCGCAACACATGACCTTCATGTCTTCTGTTACCTTTCATCTATTTTTCACTTTCGTTTTCTTACAATAAATCTATTTTTCTCATATATTGTATATTGCAACACTTAACCCAGGCCTTGGAGTTCAGTTGACTGAATTCTGTTCTGTATGTAAAGCCTTGAGCTTGTCACCATGTGACCGACAGCGTTGCACCCAGTCCTCATGCAAGACCCATCACAATACTGTGTTAACCCTTTGAACTAAAGTCTTGCCTTCAGCTTGGGGAGCTAATTATCCAAGTCTCATCTCTTGACTGGTTCACTGACCCTCCTCCATTACATAGTTGTCGTGGCCAGAACGCTAATGATGAAGTAATTACAGTCCCGGCAAGAACAATTGATATTCACGTGCGTCATATAAAGTGATGCATTACATAATATTTAACAAGGACAACGGTTTAGACAGGTTTCATCTCACCTGTACATTGCAGGGTTTCAGAGTGCAAAACAATACATGTTTTACAACTGAGCAGGCTTGCATTATGATCTGGAATGTGGACAGATTGTTGTTGGTGAATAGTGTCCTGGTTTAATTTGCCATGTTTCAGATTCTACTTCCTGTTTAACTGTACTAGATCAAGACATAGCTCCACTATATATTTATATATATATATATATATTAGTCCTGTCTGAAAGTATTCATACCCTTTGCCTTTTTCCACATAATATGGAGTTACAGCCTGAAATTAAAATTGGCGCCACAATTTCGATTTTATGTCACTGACCTACACGCAATTCTAATTCATGTCAAAAGTGGAATTATTCTTTTAGAGAAATTGTTACAAATTAATTAAAAATGAAAAGCTTAAAATGTCTTGATTCAATAAGTATTCAACCCCTTAGTTATGGCAAGCCTAAATAAGTTCAGGAGTAAAAATGTGCTTAACAAGTCACATAATAAGTTGTATGGACTCACTCTGTGTCACACCCTGACCTTAGATATCTCTGTTTTCTTTATATTTTGGTTAGGTCAGGGTGTGACTAGGGTGGGTACGCTAGTTTTTTTGTATTGTCTAGGGTTTTTGTATTGTCTAGGGCTTTTGTATGTCTAGGATTGTTGTAGGTCTAGGGGTTTTTGTATTTCTATGTTGGCCTGATATGGTTCTCAATCAGAGACAGCTGTTTATCGTTGTCTCTGATTGGGGATCGTATTTAAGTAGCCGTTTCCCTTTGGTGTTTGTGGGATCTTGTCTATGTGTAGTTGCCTGTCAGCACTCGTTTGTATAGCTTCACATTTCGTTTTGTTATTTTGTTAGTTTGTTCAGTGTTCATTCTTTAAATAAATAAGAATGTACGCATACCACGCTGCGCCTTGGTCGAAATGTGAAGCTATACAAACGAGTATAACGAACGTGACACTCTGTGTGCAACAACAGTGTTTAACATGATTTTTTAAATGACTACCTCATCTCTGACAAACCGCACATACAGTTGTCTGTAAGGTCCCTCAGTCGAGCACTGCATTTCGAACACAGATTCAACCACAAAGATCAGAGGTTTTCTAAAGCCTCACAAAGAAGGGCACCTATTGGTAGATGGGTAAAACAATCTATGTTTTTAGCATATGTCCCTTTCAACATGAAGTACACTTTGGATGGTGTATCAATACACCCAGTCACTACAAAGATACAGGCGTCTTTCCTAACTCAGTTGCCGGAGAGAAAGGAAACCGCTCAGCGATTTCACCATGAAAGTCAATGTCGACTTTAAAACAGTTACAGAGTTTAATGACTGTGACAGAAAACTGAAGATGGCTCAACAACATTGTAGTTACTCCACAATACTAACCTAAATGACAGATGGAAAATAAGGTACAGAACAGAAATATTCCAAAATATGCATCCTGTTTGCAAAAAGACACTAAAGTAAAACTGCAAAGAAATGTGGCAAATAAAGTAACTTCGTCTCCTGAATACAAAGTGTTATGTTTTGAGCAAATACAACACAACACATCACTGAGTACCACTCTTCATATTTTTGAGCATGGTGGTGGCTGCATCATGTTATGGGTATGCTTGTCATCGACAAGGTAGTTATTTTAGGATATTAAGAAACATAATAGAACTAAGCAAAGGCTAAATCCAAGAGGAAAACCTGGTTCTGTCTGTTTTCCAACAGATACTGGAAGACAAACTCACATTTCAGCAGGACAATAACCTAAAACACAAAGCCAAATATACACTGGATTTGCTGACCAAGATGACATTGAATGTTCCTGAGGGGCCTAGTTACAGTTTTGACTTAAATCTGCTTGAAAATCTATGGCAAGATTTGAAAATGGCTGTTTAACAATTATTAACAACCAACATGACAGAGCTTGAGCTTATTGTACAATTCTACAATGTAGAAAAGAGTACAAAAAAGAAAAATCCTTGAATGAGTAGGCGTTCTAAAACTTTGACTTTGGTAGTGTATATCTACATGTATCTCTTATCTATCTATATATCTATATACAGTGGGGCAAAAAAGTATTTAGTCAGCCACCAATTGTGCAAGTTCTCCCACTTAAAAATATGCAAATAAATTCATTAAAAATCGTACAATGTGATTTTCTGGATTATTTTTCCTCATTTTGTCTGTCATAGTTGAAGTGTACCTATGATGAAAATAAATTACAGGCCTCTCTCATCTTTTTAAGTGGGAGAACTTGCACAATTGGTGGCTGACTAAATACTTTTTTACGCCACTGTATATCTATCTATCTATCTATCTATCTATCTATCTATCTATCTATCTATCTATCTATCTATCTATCTATCTATCTATAAATACATATATATATATATATATATATATTAATTAAGTTGGAAAAAATAGGATGATCGAGCAGCAGTAAGGGCTCTTCGATACTGCACGGTACTGTCTTTCCAAGTTAGTCCGAAGACTCCCAGTTTGGTGTGGCGCCATTTCCGTTCCAATTTTCTGGAAGCTTGCTTCAGAGCTCGGGTATTTTCTGTATACCAGGGAGCTAGTTTCTTGTGAGAAATGTTTTTAGCACTTCGTACATCAGCTGATATCTCAAAGTGCTGTACAGAAACCCAGCCTAAAACCCCAAACAGCAAGCAATGCAGGTGTTGAAGCATGTTGGCTAGGAAAAACTCCCTAGAAAGGCCAAAACCTAGGAAGAAACCTAGAGGGGAACCAGGCTATGAGGGGTGGCCATTCCTCTGCTGGCTGTGCCGGGTGGAGATTATAACAGAACATGGCAAAGATGTTCAAATGTTCATAAAGGACCAGCATGGTCAAATAATAGGTCTGGGACAGGTAGCACGTCCGGTGAACAGGTCAGGATTCCATAGCCGCAGGCAGAGCAGTTGAAACTGGAGCAGCAGCATGGCCAGGTGGACTGGGGACAGCAAGGAGTCATCATGCCAGGTAGTCCTGAATCATGGTCCTATGGCTCAGATCCTCCGAGAGATAGAAAGAAAGAGAGAATTAGAGAGAGCATACTTAAATTCACACAGGACACAGGATAAGACAGGAGAAGTACTCCAGATATAACAAACTGACCCTAGCCCCCCGACAGATAAACTACTGCAGCATAAATACTGGAGGCTGAGACAGGAGGGGTCAGGAGACACTGTGGCCCCATCCGATGATACCCCCGGACAGGGCCAAACAGGAAGGATATAACCCCACCCACTTTGCCAAAGCACAGCCCCCACACCACTAGAGGGATATCTTCAACCACCAACCTACCATCCTGAGACAATAGCCCGCAAAGATCTCCGCCACAGCACAACCCAGGGAGGGGGGGGGGGCGCCAACCCAGACAGCAAGATCACATCAGTGACTCAACCCATTCAAGTGACGCACCCCTCCTAGGGACGGCATTAAAGAGCACCAGTAAGCCAGTGACTCAGCCCCTGAAATAGGGTTAGAGGCAGAGAATCCCAGTGGAAAGAGGGGAACCGGACAGGCAGAGACAGCAAGGGCGGTTCGTTGCTCCAGAGCCTTTCTGTTCACCTACACACTCCTGGGCCAGACAACACTCAATCAAAATACCCACTGAAAATATGAGTCTTCAGTAAAGACTTAAAGGTCGAGACCGAGTTTGCGTCTCTCACATAGGTAGGCAGACCATTCCATAAAAATTGAGCTCTATAGGAGAAATCCCTGCCTCCAGCTGTTTGCTTAGAAATTCTAGGGACAATTAGGAGGCCTGCGTCTTGTGACCGTAGCGTATGTGTAGGTATGTACGGCAGGACCAAATCAGAGAGATAGATAGGAGCAAGCCCCTGTAATGCTTTGTAGGTTAGCAGTAAAACATTGAAATCAGCCCTTGCCTTGACAGGAAACCAGTGTAGGGAGGCTAGCACTGGAGTAATATGATCACATTTTTTGGTTCTAGTCAGGATTCTAGCGGCCGTATTTAGCACTAACTGAAGTTTATTTTGTGCTTTATCCGGGTAGCCGGAAAGTAGAGCATTGCAGTAGTCTAACCTAGAAGTAACAAAAGCATGGATACATTTTTCTGCATAATTTTTGGACAGAAAGTTTCAGATTTTTGCAATGTTACGTAGATGGAAAAAAGCTGTCCTTGAAACAGTCTTGATATGTTCGTCAAAAGAGAGATCAGGGTCCAGAGTAACGCCGAGGTCCTTCACAGTTTTATTTGAGACGACTGTACAACCACTAAGATTAATTGTCAGATTCAACAGAAGATCTCTTTGTTTGCATCCACTTCCTTATGTCTGAAACACAGGCTTCTAGCGAGGGCAATTTTGGGGCTTCCCCATGTTTCATTGAAATGTACAGCTGTGTGTCATCCGCATAGCAGTGAAAGTTAACATTATGTTTTCGAATGACATCCCCAAGAGGTAAAATATATAGTGAAAACAATAGTGGTCCTAAAACGGAACCTTGAGGAACACCGACATTTACAGTTGATTTGCCAGAGGACAAGCCATTCACAGAGACAAACTGATATCTTTCCGACAGATAAGATCTAAACCAGGCCAGAACTTGTCCGTGTAGACCAATTTAGGTTTCCAATCTCTCCAAAAGCAGCATTAAGGTCTAGGAGCACGAGGACAGATGCAGAGCCTCGGTCTGATGCCATTAAAAGGTAATTTACCACCTTCACAAGTGCAGTCTCAGTGCTATGATTGGGTCTAAAACCAGACTGAAGCATTTCGTATACATTGTTTGTCTTCAGGAAGGCAGTGAGTTGCTGCGCAACAGCCTTTTCTAAAAATTTTGAGAGGAATGGAAGATTTGATATAGGCCGATAGTTTTTTAAATATTTTCTGGGTCAAGGTTTTGGCTTTTTCAAGAGAGGCTTTATTACTGCCACTTTTAGTGAGTTTGGTACACATCTGGTGGATAGAGAGCCGTGTATTATGTTCAACATCGGAGGGCCAAGAACAGGAAGCAGCTCTTTCAATAGTTTAGTTGGAATAGGGTCCAGTATGCAGCTTGAAGGTTTAAAGGCCATGATTATTTTCATCATTGTGTCAAGAGATTTAGTACTTAAACACTTGAGTGTCTCTCTTGATCCTAGGTCCTGGCAGCGTTGTGCAGACTCAGGACAAATGAGCTTTGAATGAATACACAGATTTAAAGAGGAGTCCGTAATTTGCTTTCTAATAATCATGATCTTTTCCTCAAAGAAGTTTATGAATTAATTACTGCTGAAGTGAAAACCATCCTCACTTGGGGAATGCTGCTTTTCAGTTAGCTTTGCGACAGTATCAAAAATACATTTCGGATTGTTCTTAAGTCGCTCTGGATAAGAGCGTCTGCTAAATGACTTAAATGTAAATGTTCTTATTTTCCTCAATTAAGTTGGAAAAATAGGATGATCGAGCAGTGGTAAGGGCTCTTCTATACTGCACGGTACTGTCTTTCCTAGTTAGTCCGAAGACTTCCACTTTGGTGTGGCGCCATTTCCGTTCCAATTTTCTGGACGCTTGCTTCAGAGCTCGGGTATTTTCTGTATACCAGTGAGCTAGTTTCTTATGAGAAATGTTTTTAGTTTTTAGGAGTGCAACTTCCTCTAGGGTATTGCGCAAGGTTGAATTGAGTTCCTCAGTTAGGTGGTTAATTGATTTTTGTCCTCTGACGTCCTTGGGTAGGCAGAGGGAGTCTGGAAGGGCATCAAGGAATCTTTGTGATGTCTGTGAATTTATAGCATGACTTTTGATGCTCCTTGGTTGGGTTCTAAACAGATTATTTGTTGCAATTGCAAACGTAATGAAATGGTGGTCCGATAGTCCAGGATTATGAGGAAAAACATTAAGATCCACAACATTTACTCCATGTGACAAAACTAGGTCCAGAGTATGACTGTGACAGTGAGTAGGTCCAGAGACATGTTGGACAAAACCCACTGAGTCGATGACGGCTCCGAAAGCCTTTTGGAGTGGGTACTACATGATTCCGTATGTGTTATTTCATAGTTTTGATGTCACTATTATTATACAATATCGAAAATAGTACAAATAAAGAGAAACCCTTGAATGAGTAGGTGTGTCCAAACTTTTGACTGGTACTGTATCTGTTTTCACAGACAGCTCGGCGATGAAAAATCACAACAGATTTGTCCAGGTCTAGGTGATGCATCCAGGATGATCACAGCAAATCTGCTCTGATCCACTCGTGAGGCCAGTTTATCATTCAAAGGGATAAGGGGATTGGTAGGCAGACCGATGTTAATCATGCAACATGCCCCCCCCTCTCTCTCTCTTCTATATTTATGATATTTTGGATGTAGAAGTGTATAGGCGGGAGAAGGTAGCTAGGTAACTCATTGAGCTGTATCTTCTCCCTGGATGAAGTGATGTATAGTATATCCTACTCTACCGTATCTCCTCTCCTCCGCATGAAAATACAAGGGATTCCTAATCCCTCGCCCCACCGTGAAGCCAGGTCCATCTGCACATTGTCTGGTTTGCTACCAAGAGAGTGGCTTTAGTTTGGATAGGGCTGGCTTGTTATAGAACTTGGCTTCTTTCCTCTGTTTAAAAAAAAAAAAAAAAAAAAAAATTATCTCTCTCTATGCACATAGTTTTCAAGGCACTGTTTTATCTGGCGGACTCTGTTTGGTCTTTATATCTCTTACACCAGCTTGTGTTTGTTTTATGGATTTCTGGCACGTTCTTTAGAGTGAGTAGTAAAGCTTTAACAATATGTACACCATGACTGTTGTTGTCGTGTCAATCTTTTATCTCAACACAACAAAGAAATGACCAACCATTAGAAAAAAAGCACTCTGTTATAAGAAGAAATATGCTCTTATTTTCAGCCTCTGTGCAGATTGAAAACTAGATTGATTTATCTTTTTACACCTTTGCACAAATTCCATTTGTATAAACATCTGACAGAGATATGAAAACTCTACGCTATGATTATGTCCTAATTATCATGGACAGCTGTTTGTTTGAATCAATTCTGGCTGTCATTGTCTGAGCAGAAAGACTCAAATAAATTAGAAACATGTGGAGAGGAAGTGAGCAGCTGCATTCCAAACGACACCCTATTCCCTAAGGGCCTTGGTCAGGAGCAGTGCACTATGTAGGGAATAGGTTGCCATTTGGGATGCAGTTGGCTTCTCATGGAGCTGCCAAAGCTCTGTAAATATGATCCTGTACTTTCCGTTCATGAAGACTTGACATTGATGTAGTGGAGTAGTCGACAGCTTGACATTGCTATGGTGGAGTAGCCAACAGCTTGACATTGCTGTGGTGCTTCTACACCTGCATTGCTTGCTGTTTGGGGTTTTAGGCTGGGTTTCTGTACAGCACTTTGAGATATCAGCTGATGTAAGAAGGGCTTTATACATTTTTTTATGTTTTATTATTTGAGTAGTCAACAGCTTGACATTGCTGTGGTGGAGTAGTCAACAGCTTGGCATTGATGTAGTGGAGTAGTCAACAGCTTGGCATTGATGTAGTGTAGAAGTCAACAGCTTGACATTGCTGTCAACAGCTTGACATTGCTGTGGTGGAGTAGTCAACAGCTTGGCATTGATGTAGTGGAGTAGTCAACAGCTTGACATTGCTGTGGTGGAGTAGCCAACAGCTTGACATTGCTGTGGTGGAGTAGTCAACAGCTTGGCATTGATGTAGTGGAGTAGTCAACAGCTTGACATTGCTGTGGTGGAGTAGCCAACAGCTTGACATTGCTGTGGTGGAGTAGCCAACAGCTTGACATTGCTGTGGTGGAGTAGCCAACAGCTTGACATTGCTGTGGTGGAGTAGTCAACAGCTTGACATTGATGTAGTGGAGTAGTCAACAGCTTGACATTGCTGTGGTGGAGTAGTCAACAGCTTGACATTGCTGTGGTGGAGTAGTTAACAGCTTGACATTGCTGTGGTGGAGTAGTCAACAGCTTGACATTGCTGTGGTGGAGTAGTCAACAGCTTGACATTGCTGTGGTGGAGGAGTCAACAGCTCGACTAAATGTGAGAAAAGCAGGATGTTCCAAGGCTGATATCATTTAATTGCTTTCATTGTGGAATAAACTGGGCGGCCATGTTATCTTTGATGGAAGGACTAGCTAAACAGTCCCTTCTCTTATTAATCCTATCAAACCTGTACCTAACCTTAAGGCCAATTGAATAGTTTTGGCTTCAGTTTTTGGAAGAAAAGGTAATCGACTGACAGGCTTGACAACTAATTTACTTGAGACAATTAGCACAATGAAAACAGATCTTAGAGGTGTTTAAGGGACTGTGAAGAATAAAGGAGAATTCTCTCCACACACCGGTGGTAGTCGTGGAAACGTGTATTTTCAACACGCACGAACACACACACAAACCTACACGTACACCCTCTTCAATGAAGGAAATACATGTACATGTATTTATTATTGCTCGTAATGACATCATAAAGCAGAAAATCTCCTAAGTCTTTTCTTTCAGCGTTTTAATTGTAAAGATTTAGTTTAGTCAACCCTCTGATAGTCCTAAATGAGCTGGTAGGGTGTTTGCGGATCTCTTTATTTGGCAGGGCTGAGGCCTCGTTTGAGCCAAGATTTTTTTTTTTTCTCCCTCCAACCCATTCTTTTCCTCTCCCTTATTTTGTCTGCCTAATCAAAGAACAATAAGGTCTTTATCGGTATACCACAGTAGTGGAGGAAAAGTGCTTTTTTCCAAAGAGGCACAGACGACTCCCCGTGAGGATAAAGGACCGTGTGTTAATGATGTTTTTAATTCAGAACTCCCATATTGCTTTAGCCGCTCTAGAGATGGAGAAATGTAGATTATTGGGGTGAGGCTATGATATTGTTTCATGAAACATTTCTTCTAATCAGTCTGAATAACAGGTTGAATACAAACTGAAACACAATAACAAAAACATATGGCAATATAATCAAGTTTTCAGTGTTTTATTTTCCTCATAAGATGCAATTTGAGACTGAGAATCGTGTTATGAAATGAAATCGTATTCACAGTGAAATTGCCCTTTTTCTCCAAACTGTCCAATGTAACCAAAAAAATCTCCTCACCATTTAGAAAATTGCATGTAATAATACTTTAGTCTTTTCACTGTTAATTGTCTTCAAGGTCTATTTTTTTTTTTTTTTTTTGACTTGGCAAAGAATGACCTTCTGAAACAACATCTAATTTCAATTCATTCAGTTTTGAAATATGATTATAGTCAAAGGTGTAGAATGTACTGGAGATGAAAAAAAGAGAAGATAATTGATGTTCACGGATTACCCTTTGTTTGTGGTTCACAATCTGACTCAACTACGTTCTCTTTTCTTGAAGAACGGCTAGCATTTGTGGATATTGACCTCCCTATGGGGTGTTTCTCTTTGTAGTACTACCATCGTGCTCCTGAAAAAGGTCACTCCATGAACTTCTGTAACTCTCCAGAGAAATCAAAGAGCTACTCCCTTTGAGAGGAGAAGAGATCTACAGAACTGGTACAATCCTCAGACAGACCTTTTCTAATCAAAGTCAGTTCATCCACACCTCCTTCCCTTTATCTAAATTGGGCTGGTGGGAAAAGTAGGACATGGTGCAGCCTCGTCAAAAGGGTCAATCTATTATAATAATTTTATGGGCAGTAACTGTCAATTAAAACTCATACACTATAAGTAGTCAACGTGCATTTTTGAATAGTATGTCATTAGCCTTGACTGGTATATCTCAGAAGAGAGCTGATTTTAGATTCTAAGACCAGTTAGATTACAATTAGACTGTCGTGACGTAATACGATATTCCTCGGAGAAGATGTGACAATGATGGGGACTTGTCTTGTTAGACATGCAAGAACAATCCCATAATACGCAACCAATTAGTCTGAGATTTCCCCCCAAATGTCGTCTCCAAGGTGATTGAATTAGCTCTCTCTGCAGCTGAACGCACCAACAACGTCCACCACACTAAAAACATGTAAATCAACATATTGTTCCGTGGTGTTTTTAGACCCAGCATCACGTGACGTTAAATGAATGTTGTGTTTCCAGCATTGTGTGATAAAGTATTACAGTTAAGTTCTGTTTTGGTGTTGTGTTTTTTTTTATAGACCAACTGTCAGTGATGTTAAATGAACGTTGTGTTTTGGTTTCCATCAGACCCAGCGTCGTGTAACGTTAAATGAACGTTGTGATTTGGTGTGTTTCCATCAGACCCAGCGTCGTGTGACGTTAAATGAACGTTGTGTTTTGGTGTGTTTCCATCAGACCCAGCGTCGTGTAACGTTAAATGAACGTTGTGATTTGGTTTCCATCAGACCCAGTGTTGTGTGACGTTAAATGAACGTTGAGTTTTGGTGTGTTTCCATCAGACCCAGCGTTGTGTAACGTTAAATGAACGTTGTGTTTTGGTTTTCATCAGACCCAGCCTTGTGTAACGTTAAATGAACGTCGTGTTTTGGTTTTCATCAGACCCAGCGTTGTGTAACGTTAAATGAACGTCGTGTTTTGGTATGTTTCCATCAGACCCAGCGTCGTGTGACGTTAAATGAACGTTGTGTTTTGGTATGTTTCCATCAGACCCAGCGTCGTGTGACGTTAAATGAACGTTGTGTTTCGGTGTGTTTCCATCAGACCCAGTGTTGTGTGACGTTAAATGAACGTTGTGTTTCGGTGTGTTTCCATCAGACCCAGCGTCGTGTGACCTTCCACCTCCCGGATGGTTCTCAGGAGAGCTGTAGCGACAGTGGTCTAGGGGACCACGAGCCCAGCAGCACTGCCAGCACCACTCAGCCTCTCCCTCTCGGCTTCCCCCAGGAAGAGTACTATCAACAGACCTCGCCCAACAGCCGCACCGAGGGAGACGGAAACTCTGACCCTGAGTCCAGTAAGTGGCTACTGTCCAAGGACTTAATTTCTTTCTTTTAGTTATTTTACCAGGTTTTCCCATTGAGTTAAAAAGTACCTTTAAAAACCTGGGAAAGAGCTTCTCTTTGTAATAAACTGGCCATGCTAATTCATCACATGGGTTATCTTACAGGAAGAGGGAGCGAGCTTCTCTCTGTAATAAACTGGCCATGCTAATTCATCACTTGGTTTATGTTTTATAGGAAGAGCACACTCGTTTATATTTATGGTATATTTATGGTTTACAAAACATTATGGAATATTTAAGGTATACAAAACTTTATGGTACATTTTCCCTAATGTCCATTAAACAAGCTTGTCCCATTGAGATCAAAATACCTATTTTTCAAGAAAGACCTGGCCCTTGGCCAACAGCAGCTTAGTCTGGCCAATAAACGAGCCATGCTATTCAATCACGTTTTATCTTCTATAAGGGGTTAACAATAGGAGGAGCACTCTATCAAGTTTCAAGTTTTAATGTCACATGCACAAGTACAGTGAAATCCGCATCATATACAACAGGTGGAGCAGTATTATACACAGTATAATATGCAGTATTAAATAATGTAGATGTTAATCCAGGCCCTGCAGTGCCTTTGCCCACTCGCATACCCCAGGCGCTCTCATTTGTTGACTTCTGTAACCAAAAAAGCCTTGGTTTCATGCATGTTAACATTAGAAGCATCCTCCCTAAGTGTGTTTTATTCCCTGCATTAGCACACTCTGCCAACCTGGATGTCCTAGCCATGTCTGAATCCTGGCTTAGGAAGGCCACCAAAAACCCTGAAATTTCCATCCCGAACTATAACATTTTCCGACAAGATAGAACTGCCAAAGGGGGTAGAGTTGCAATCTACTGCAGAGATAGCCTGCAGAGTTCTGTCTTACTATCCAGGTCTGTGCCCAAACAATGAGCTTCTACTTTAAAAAATCCTCCTTTCCAGAAACAAGTCTCTCACCGTTGCCGCTTGCTATAGACCACCCTCTGCCCCCAGCTGTGCCCTGGACAACATATGTGGAATTGATTGCCGCACATCTATCTTCAGAGCTTGTGCTGTTAGGTGACCTAAAGTGGGACATGCTTAACACCCCGGCCATCCTACAATCTAAGCTTGATGCCCTCAATCTCACACAAATTATCAATGAACCTACCAGGTACAACCCAAAATCCGTAAACACAGGCACCCTCATAGATATCATCCTAACCAACCTGTCCTCCAAATACACCTCTGCTGTCTTCAACCAGGATCTCAGCGATCACTGCCTCATTGCTTGCGTCCGTAATGGGTATGCGGTCAAACAACCACCCCTCGTCACTGTCAAATGCTCCCTAAAACACTTCAGCGAGCAGGCCTTTCAATCGACCTGGCCCGGGGATCCTGGAAGGATATTGACCTCATTCCGTCAGTAGAAGATGCCTGGTTATTATTTTTCTTGTGCTTTCCTCACAATCTTAAAAAAGCATGCCCCATTCAAAAAAAATTAACCGGGAACAGATATAGTCCGTGGTTCACTCCAGACCTGACTGCCCTTGACCAGCACAAAAACATCCTGTGGCATACTGCATTAGCGTCAAATAGCCCCCACGATATGTAACTTTTCAGGGAAGTTAGGAACCAATATACACAGGCAGAAAGCAAAGGCTAGCTTTTTAAAACAGAAATTTGCATCCTGCAGCATAAACTCCAAAATGTTCTGGGACACTGTAAAGTCCATGGAGAATAAGAACACCTCCTCCCAGCTGCCCACTGCTCTGAGGCTAGGAAACACTGTTACCACCGATAAATCCACAATTATTGAGAATTTCAATAAACATTTTTCTACGGCTGGCCATGCTTTCCACCTGGCCACCCCTACCTTGGTCAACAGCCCTGCACCCCCAACAGAAACTTGCCCAAGCCTCCCCATTGCTCCTTCACCCAAATCCAGATAGCTAATGTTCTGAAAGAGCTGCAAAATCTGGACCCCTACAAGGCAGCAGGGCTAGACAATCTGGACCCTCTCTTTCTAAAATGATCTGCCAAAATTGTTGCAACTCCTATTACTATCCTGTTCAACACTCTTTTGTATCGTCTGAGATCCCCAAAGATTGGAATGCTGCCGCGGTCATCCCCCTCTTCAAAGGGGGAGACACTCTAGACCCAAACTGCTACAGACCTATATCTATCCTACCCTGCCTTTCTAAGGTCTTCGAAAGACAAGTTAACAAACAGATCACTGACCATTTCAAATCCCACCGTACATTTCTCCGCTATGCAATCTGGTTTCCGAGCTGGTCATTGGTGCACCTCAGCCATGCTCAAGGACCTAAACAAAATCATAACCGCCATCGATAAGATACAATACTGTGCAGCTGTATTCATTGACCTGGCCAAGGTTTTCGACTCTGTCAATCGCCACATTCTTATCGGCAGACTCAACAGCATTGGTTTCTTAAATGACTGCCTCGCCTGGTTCACCAACTACTTCTCAGACAGAGTTCAGCATGTCAAATCGGAGGGCCTGTTGTCCAGACCTCTGGTAGTCTCTATGGGGGTGCCACAGGGTTCAATACTCGGGCCAACTTTTCTCTGTATACATCAATGATGTCGCTCTTGCTGCTGGTGATTCTCTGATCCATCTCTAAGCAGACGACACCATTCTGTATATATCTGGGCCTTCTTTGGACACTGTGTTTTAACTAACCTCCAGACAAGCTACAATGCCATACAACTCTCCTTCCGTGGCCTCCAAGTGCACTTAAATGCAAGTAAAACTAAATGCATGCTCTTCAACCGATCGCTGCCCACACCTGCCTGCCCTTCCAGCATCACTACTCTGGACGGTTCTGACTTAGAATATGTGGACAACTACAAATACCTAGGTGTCTGGTTAGACTGTAAACTCTCCTTCCAGACTCATATTAAGAATCTCTAATAAAAAAATAAAATCTAGAATCGGTTTCCTATTTCACAGCAAAGCATCCTTCACTCATGCTACCAAACCATTTACAAAATAGCCTCCAACACTCTACTCAGCAAATTGGATGCAGTCTATCACAGTGCCATCCGTTTTGTCACCAAAGTCCTATACACTACCCATCACTGCTCTCCTTGGCTGGCCCTCGCCTCATATTCATCTCCAAACCCACTGGCTCCAGGTCATCTACAAGTCTATGCTAGTTAAAGCTCACTGGTCAGCATAGGATGGACCCACTCGTAGCACGCGCTCCAGCAGGTATATCTCACTGGTCACCCGCAAAGCAAATTCCTCCTTTGGCCTCCTTCCTTCCAGTTCTCTGCTGCCAATGACTGGAGCGAATTGCAAAAATCACTGAAGCTGGAGACTCATATCTCCCTCACTAGCTTTAAGCACCAGCTGTCAGAGCATCTCACAGATCACTGCACCTGTACATAGCCGGTCTGTAAATAGCCCATCCAACTACCTCATCCCCATATTGTTATTTATTTTTGCTCCTTTGCTCTCAGTATCTCTACTTGGACATTCATCTTCTGCACATCTATCACTCCAGTGTTTAATTGCTAAATTGTAATTGTTTCGCCACTATGGCCTATTTATTGCCTTACCTTCTTTATCGTACCTCCTTTGCACACACCGTATATAGATTTTTTAAAATTATTGACTGTATATTTGTTTCTTCCATGTGTAACTCTGTGTTGTTGTTTGTGTCACACTGCTTTGCTTTATCTTGGCCAGGTCGTAGTTGTAAATGAGAACTTATTCTCAACTACCCTACCTGGTTAGATAAAGGTGAAATAAAATAAATAAAAAATAATATAAAAAAACAGAATATAGAAGTCTCTCATGGTAATAAACAGATAGATAGATGATTTATTTTCCTCCATCCTTTTCCCCTCCATCCTTTTCCTCCATCCTTTTCCCCTCCATCATTTTCCCTCCATCATTTTCCCCTCCATCCTTTTCCCTCCATCATTTTCCCCTCCATCCTTTTCCCTCCATTATTTTCCCCTCCATCCTTTTCCCCTCCATCCTTTTCCCCTCCATCCTTTACCCCTCCATCCTTTTCCCCTCCATCCTTTTCCATCCTTTTCCCCTCCATCCTTTTCCCCTCCATCCTTTTCCCCTCCATCCTTTACCCCTCCATCCTTTCCCCTCCATCCTTTTCCCCTCCATCCTTTTCCCCTCCATCCTTTCCCCTCCATCCTTTTCCCTCCATCATTTTCCCCTCCATCCTTTTCCCCTCCATCCTTTCCCCTCCATCCTTTTCCCCTCCATCCTTTACCCCTCCTTCCTTTTCCCTCCATCCTTTTCCCCTCCATCCTTTTCCCCTCCATCCGTTACCCCTCCATCCTTTACCCCTCCATCCTTTCCCCTCCATCCTTTACCCCTCCATCCTTTTCCCCTCCATCCTTTCCCCCTCCATCCTTTCCCCTCCATCCTTTTCCCCTCCATCCTTTTCCCCTCCATCCTTTCCCCTCCATCCTTTTCCCCTCCATCCTTTACCCCTCCTTCCTTTTCCCTCCATCCTTTACCCCTCCATCCTTTTCCCCTCCATCCTTTACCCCTCCATCCTTTCCCCTCCATCCTTTTCCCCTCCATCCTTTACCCCTCCATCCTTTTCCCCTCCATCCTTTACCCCTCCATCCTTTCCCCTCCATCCTTTCCCCTCCATCCTTTTCCCCTCCATCCTTTCCCCTCCATCCTTTTCCCCTCCATCCTTTACACCTCCATCCTTTACCCCTCCATCCTTTCCCCTCCATCCTTTACCCCTCCATCCTTTCCCCTCCATCCTTTTCCCCTCCATCATTTCCCCTCCATCCTTTCCCCTCCATCCTTTCCCATCCATCCTTTTCCCCTCCATCCTTTTCCCCTCCATCCTTTTCCCCTCCATCCTTTACCCCTCCATCATTTTCCCCTCCATCCTTTTCCCCTCCATCCTTTACCCCTCCATCCTTTTCCCTCCATCCTTTACCCCTCCATCCTTTTCCCCTCCATCCTTTTCCCCTCCATCCTTTTCACCTCCATCCTTTTCCCCTCCATCCTTTCCCCTCCATCCTTTTCCCCTCCATCCTTTTCCCTCCATTATTTTCCCCTCCATCCTTTACCCCTCCATCCTTTTCCCCCATCCCCTGCTCCTATTCAGCTGCATTCTATTAAATCATACCCATGACGATAACGGTGATTCATAGTGATGTAAATCATATCCATGATGATAGCGGTGATTCATAGTGATGTAAATCATACCCATGACGATAACGGTGATTCATAGTGATGTAAATCATATCCATGACGATAGCGGCGATTCATAGTGATGTAAATCATACCCATGACGATAACAGTGATTCATAGTGATGTAAATCATATCCATGACGATAGCGGCGATTCATAGTGATATAAATCATATCCATGACGATAAAGATGATTCATAGTGATGATAATTTATATTTTGATGTACTGTAATTGCTGCTCACCTTCTGATTAATATTCAATGATGTAAACATTGTGTGGTTCATAAAATTGCCTTATCAAACAGTGTCTCTAATACATGGTAGATTCCCTTAGAACACAATATGTTGCACATTATATGGAGATTGGAGAATTTAATTTTACATTTCAACATGTATGTATATTTAAGCAATAAGCCCCAAGGGGATGTGGTATATGGCCAATATACCACAGCTAAGGACTGTTATTACGCTCAACGCATAGTGCAGAGTGCCTGGATACAGCCCTTATTTTACCAGGTCAGCTGACTGAGAACACATCCTCATTTACAGCAACTACCTGGGGAATAGTTAGAAGAGAGAGGAAGGGGGACGAATGAGCCAATTGGAAGTTGGGGATGATTAGGTGGCCATGATGGTATGAGGATCAGATTGGGGATTTATCCAGGACACCAGGGTTAACACCCCTACTCTTACCATAAGTGCCGTGGGATATTTATTGACGACTGAGAGCCAGGACACCCGTTTAATGTCGAATCTGAAAGATGGCACCCTACACATGGCAATTTCCCTATGTCACTGCCCTGGGGTATTGTCATTTTTACTTATTTCTTTTAGACCAGAGGAAAAAGTGCCTTTTACTGGCCTTCCAACACCACTCCAGGATCTGGTCTCCCATCCAGGGACCAACCAAGACCAACCCTGCTTAGCTTCAGAAGCAAGGCAGTGGGGTGATGCAGGGTAGTATGCTGCTGGCTCACAGCCCTTAGCCGTGGTATATTGGCAATACACCACAAACACCCGAGGTGCCTTATTGCTCTTACAAACTGGTTACCAACGTAATTAAAGCAGTGAAAAAAAATAATAATAACGTTTCGTCACCCCCGTTATACACGGTCTGTTATACCACGGCTTTCAGCCAATCAGAATTCAGAGCTCCTGATTTACCATGGTTTACAGCCAATCAGCATTCAGAGCTCGAACCACCCAGATTATAATGATATATAATCCCTGCATTGATGTCATGTGGTGGTGGAGTCCAAGCGCTGCAACGAACCAAACATTAACAGAGGACTATTTGACCAGTCATTTGACGAGAAAGTCACCCTTAACACCGTGTGGCTAAATAGTCGCTTTTCATGGTATTTTCTATCACATCAAATGTAATTCATACCAATGTAATATTAGCTGCTGTATAGCAGAGTAGGACTAGTTCATGATATAGAAACGCAGCACATTTATTTTCGAGTAGCAAAATGCAGGTTTGAAACATCAGACACATCTCTACCACACAAATCAAGAAGACCCGGAGACCGGTTGTCATGTATGCTTTGCCAAGAACATGGAAAGATAATCTCCTCCCCCAAAATGTTCACAGATAAAACGTGACACTTTAGTACCCGGTTCTAAAGGAGAGAATGAAGAGACAGATTCTCTCTCTCGCTCTCTCTCTCTCTGTTGACAGACTCAGAGATGAGTGCATTGGTGGGCGCAGGGGGCCCCTAGATGGATTAGATATGGTTTTATCAATGGGCAGCAGGCTGCCATGGCAGGGGCAATCTCTTATCTCGCCGTCTCAATTTGTAAAGGGCAAGAACAAGGGAAAGAGGGAAAGGGAAAAGAGGTGGAGAAAAGAGGGGTGTAGTTATAGGAGTAAAACAGACAAAACATGGGAAAAGAAAGAGAGAGGTGGAGAATCAAAACCTAGCTTCTAAGCCTTTGTATTCCAAAAAGGTGCTTGGTATGAGCAAGGTCTTGAATGCCAACGATGGGCTGAGTAACTCTCTGGGAACAGGCTGGGGATGTGGCCTTCTTATGACAATGAATTTCTCAACTCCTCTTTAAAACTGCATCTTTATTAGACCACCCCGCTCTTGAAATAAAGTTCATATGACATTTATGTTTCTGTTATTTATGAGCTAGGAGGCCATTCATTTTATGGCCCCTTTTGCTTTCCTTCCCCAGGCTTCCTTTATCAGACTGTCAGCAATCTTATGTTGTCGTCTCCGCCAACACAACGCGCTGAGGTTTTTCATATCTCCTCCTCCCCCTCCTCCCATCCTGACAAACAGATTGTAGGCACAAATGAATGTCATTAGCACGTCTGTTATTAGCTCCACCCTCCAAGCCACCTAACAGCTGGCATTTACAAATGTACACATCCAAAACAATTAACACAAAGTTAAATATTACCTGTCCCTTTTGGTTAGGACACAACGCTTTGTAGTTAACTTCAAATGCAGACAGAGGTGCATAACGATGTGTATTAGATCTATCACCATTGAAATGGACGAGGTAACCATTGATCTGTGCGTTTCTCATAGCTGTGAAGTTGGTGGGTTACCATTGCCAAGGTAGTTCATAGTGTGCCAATTATCAATAACAAATGTACTGCCTGCCAAAAACAATTTTGGAAAGGAAAATGGCTGCGTAGTTAGCCTCATGTCAATCTGTTTTTGTTCTGGTTCTATTCTACTCTCCAGTATCTGAACAGGCAGACTGTAGACTGATTCTATTCTACTGTCCATGTTCTGAACAGGCAGACTGTAGACTGATTCTATTCTACTGTCCAGTATCTGAACAGGCAGACTGTAGACTGATTCTATTCTACTCTCCAGTATCTGAACAGGCAGACTGTAGACTGATTCTATTCTACTGTCCAATATCTGAACAGGCAGACTGTAGACTGATTATATTCTACTCTCCAGTATCTGAACAGGCAGACTGTAGACTGATTCTATTCTACTCTCCAGTATCTGAACAGGCAGACTGTAGACTGATTCTATTCTACTGTCCATGTTCTGAACAGGCAGACTGTAGACTGATTCTATTCTACTGTCCAGTATCTGAACAGGCAGACTGTAGACTGATTCTATTCTACTCTCCAGTATCTGAACAGGCAGACTGTAGACTGATTCTATTCTACTGTCCAATATCTGAACAGGCAGACTGTAGACTGATTCTATTCTACTCTCCAGTATCTGAACAGGCAGACTGTAGACTGAAACTATTCTACTCTCCAGTATCTGAACAGGCAGACTGTAGACTGATTCTATTCTACTGTCCAGGTTCTGAACAGGCAGACTGTAGACTGATTCTATTCTACTGTCCTTGTTCTGAACAGGCAGACTGTAGACTGATTCTATTCTACTGTCCAGTATCTGAACAGGCAGACTGTAGACTGATTCTATTCTACTCTCCAGTATCTGAACAGGCAGACTGTAGACTGATTCTATTCTACTGTCCAATATCTGAACAGGCAGACTGTAGACTGATTCTATTCTACTCTCCAGTATCTGAACAGGCAGACTGTAGACTGATTCTATTCTACTCTCCAGTATCTGAACAGGCAGACTGTAGACTGATTCTATTCTACTGTCCATGTTCTGAACAGGCAGACTGTAGACTGATTCTATTCTACTGTCCAGTATCTGAACAGGCAGACTGTAGACTGATTCTATTCTACTCTCCAGTATCTGAACAGGCAGACTGTAGACTGATTCTATTCTACTGTCCAATATCTGAACAGGCAGACTGTAGACTGATTCTATTCTACTCTCCAGTATCTGAACAGGCAGACTGTAGACTGAAACTATTCTACTCTCCAGTATCTGAACAGGCAGACTGTAGACTGATTCTATTCTACTGTCCAGGTTCTGAACAGGCAGACTGTAGACTGATTCTATTCTACTATCCAATATCTGAATAGGCAGACTGTAGACTGATTCTATTCTACTCTCCAGTATCTGAACAGGCAGACTGTAGACTGATTCTATTCTACGGTCCAATATCTGAACAGGCAGACTGTAGACTGATTCTATTCTACTCTCCAGTATCTGAACAGGCAGACTGTAGACTGATTCTATTCTACTCTCCAATATCTGAACAGGCAGACTGTAGACTGATTCTATTCTACTGTCCAGCATCTGAACAGGCAGACTGTAGACTGATTCTATTCTACTGTCCAGTATCTGAACAGGCAGACTGTAGACTGATTCTATTCTACTGTCCAGCATCTGAACAGGCAGACTGTAGACTGATTATGTTCTACTGTCCTTGTTCTGAACAGGCAGACTGTAGACTGATTCTATTCTACTGTCCAGGTTCTGAACAGGCAGACTGTAGACTGATTCTATTCTACTGTCCAGTATCTGAACAGGCAGACTGTAGACTGATTCTATACTACTCTCCAGCATCTGAACAGGCAGACTGTAGACTAATTCTATTCTACTGTCCAGGTTCTGAACAGGCAGACTGTAGACTGATTCTATTCTACTGTCCAGTATCTGAACAGGCAGACTGTAGACTGATTATATTCTACTGTCCAGTATCTGAACAGGCAGACTGTAGACTGATTCTATTCTACTGTCCAGGTTCTGAACAGGCAGACTGTAGACTGATTCTATTCTACTCTTCAGTATCTGAACAGGCAGACTGTAGACTGATTCTATTCTACTGTCCAGTATCTGAACAGGCAGACTGTAGACTGATTATATTCTACTCTTCAGTATCTGAACAGGCAGACTGTAGACTGATTCTATTCTACTCTCCAGTATCTGAACAGACAGACTGTAGACTGATTCTATTCTACTGTCCAGTATCTGAACAGGCAGACTGTAGACTGATTCTATTCTACTGTCCAGGTTCTGAACAGGCAGACTGTAGACTGGTTCTATTCTACTCTCCAGCATCTGAACAGGCAGACTGTAGACTGATTATATTCTACTCTTCAGTATCTGAACAGGCAGACTGTAGACTGGTTCTATTCTACTCTCCAGCATCTGAACAGGCAGACTGTAGACTGATTATATTCTACTCTTCAGTATCTGAACAGGCAGACTGTAGACTGATTCTATTCTACTGTCCAGGTTCTGAACAGGCAGACTGTAGACTGGTTCTATTCTACTGTCCAGCATCTGAACAGGCAGACTGCAATGTCATTTGTGCCTAAAACATGGTCTTCATAATCATTTGACTCCGTTTTTTGTTTTTCTCCAAATAATTTAAAATAATTAGATGTGTACATTGATAGAGGAGTTGTTCATTTGTGTATCGTCACTGTTAACGGCCGTTCCAGACATCCTATATTTGATGTGATAATAGTTATTTGGTATTTCCCTCAGGGAGATGGCCCATTATTAAAATCAATAAAGTTTTCGAGCTTGCATGAAAATCACCAAAACAGAACCAATCAAATCTGGTGTGTGTTTTAGGGATAGTTATTATGCTATTAGCTGGGATCTCTGGGTAATAACAGACTAAAAGGCTTTGGGGAATGGTTCTCATGGCATGACGTGGTTGTAAGCTCTCAGACAAAGTTAAGATGCTGAAAAGTCTGCGTTGTCGATAAATCTCTCAAACCAAATCCTTCAACAATTTTCAAACAATACACAGTTTATACTCTAGACAATTTATAATGTCACAAATTCTAGGCCTATATTATTACGAGTCCAAGGATTTAAAAGCACTAGCTTTCATACCAGCTAAAAGCATTCGTAGATGTGTATTAGTCAATGAGAGAAAGATAAAATACAAAAACCGCTATATCTTAATCTGTGGCATATGGCTTTCAAATGACCAGCTTATACCTTGTCTTTCTAAGATCTAAAGCTGCTATTAAAATAAGCCAATCCTTTTTATACACTGTAAGTATAAATGAGATTACAGATGTGGGCGTACTTGTTTTACAGTAAGAGTTTTGATGTATACTTTCCCCTTAAGTGCTTTCTGGGTAATTATGAGCATTATCATTTTTTTTTTGGGGGGTGTTAATATTTATTCCAAACTTGGATAAAAATGTGTTGACCTTTCCAGTCTTCATTGTAATGTTAGGAAGCAGGTCTTCCGTCTGGTTTTATATCTTCCTGAGTGCTTTAATCTGATTAAAGGCTAACACAGCCTCCCACAGTTATCTTTTTTCTTTTTTTTAACTAGGCAAGTCAGTTAAGAACAAATTCTTATTATCAATTACAGCCTGTGGGTTAACTGCCTGTTCAGAACAACAGATTTGTACCTTGTCAGCTCAGGGATTTGAACTTGCAACCTTTTGGTTACTAGTCCAACGCTCTAACCACTAGGCTACCCTACCGCCCACAATTAACTTTTTACCATTCTGAATTTGATGAGTATTTTATAAAAGCATACTGCAATGCTGTTTCAACTATTTCCACATCCTCCTTCTATGTGTGGTACTCTCTGTCTGTTTTAGCTCAGAGAATTGCTGTATGCCAGTAGTTGGGAAAGATTCAGACAACGTTTTTAGGAAACATTGCAGCCAGTCATATCTTAGGGGAAGAGGAAGCTACTCTAATGTACACTGAAATTATTAATATAATATGAATCCAATCTGGGTTTCAGTTTCAGAGCACTCATTATGTAACACAATTAGAAGTAATGAATGTGGTTGTTAATTACATTCATTTGTTGCAAATCTCCATTCCCAGTTGAATTGTTCTAAGGAAACACTGTGACACTGACCAATGACTTATCATTTGCAATGTGATCTTATCCATTCGGCCCAATGGAGTTGTGCATAATTAGCAGTTCAATGCCATTAGCATCCAGGGGAAACCTGAACAGGCATACTCTAGTTCAGATGTTTCATCCAGCATAATATTCAGCTCCATTATGCAGTTAGCTAGCCACAGCTTAATAATGGCATGTATCTATTTAGTATTTTTCCGTTAGCTAACCACAGTTTAGTAATTATATGCATCTACAGTATATAGTATATTTAAATGAGCTAATCACAGTTTAGTAATTATATGGATTTATTTAATATATTTATACCTATGTTGTTGTACTTTATTGTTGATTGTGGGGCTATGTACAGTTGAAGTTGGAAGTTTACATATGCTAAGTTTGGAAATATTAAAACTCGTTTTTTTTCAACCACTCCACAAATGTCTTGTTAACAAATTATAGTTTGGGCAAGTCGGTTAGGACATCGACTTTGTGCATGACACAAGTCATTTTTCCAACAGTTGTTCACTGTACCACAATTCCAAAAAGTGGGTCAGAAGTTTACATACACTAAGTTGACTGTGCCTTTAAAAAGGTCGGAAAGTTCCAGACAAAATAATGTCATGGCTTTAGAAGCTTCTGATAGGCCAATTTACATCATTTCATTCAATTGGAGGTGTACCTGTGGATGTATTTCAAGGCCTTCAAACTCAGAGCCTCTTTGCTTGACATGGTGGGAAAATCAAAGGAAAACAGCCAAGACCTCAGGAAAGAAATTGTAGACCTCCACAAGCCTGGTTCATCCTTGGGAGCAATTTCCAAACGCCTGAAGGTACCACGTTCATCTGTACAAACAACAGTACACAGGTATAAACACCATGGGACCACGCAGCCGTCATACCGCTCAGGAAGGAGACCCGTTCTGTCTCCTAGAGATGAATGTACTTTGGTGCGAAAAGTGCAAATCAATCCCAGAACAACAGCAAAGGGCCCTGTGAAGATGCTGGAGGAAACAGGTACAAAAGTATCTAAAGTATGAAAAGTATCTATATCCACAGTAAAATGAGTCCTATATCGACTACGGCAGAATGGAAAAAGCGTGTGCGAGCAAGGAGGTCTACAAACCTGACTCAGTTACACCAGCTCTCGCAGGAGGAATGGGCCAAAATTCACCCAACTTATTGTGGGAAGCTTGTGGAAGGCTACCCTAAACGTTTGACCCAAGTTAAACAGTTTAAAGGCTATGCTACCAAATACTAATTGAGTGTATGTAAACTTCTGACCCACTGGGAATGTGATGAAAGACGTGATAGCTGACATGATACTCTCTAATATTATTCTGACATTTCACATTCTTATAAAATAAGGTGGTGATCGTAACAGGGAATTTTTAATATAATTAAATGTCAGGAATTGTGAAGAACTGAGTTTAAATGTATTTGGCTAAGGTGCATGTAAACTTCAGACTTCAACCTTATTTCCAGTTCTCAGAAATAACACTACGTTAGCAAGTTGTATACTATATATGGCACCTTATTTACTGTAGCTACCTCATATTTATTTCCTGTGATATCCATCTCTATCATTGATCTAGATACCTCATATTAATTTCCTGTTATCCATCTCTATCATTGATCTAGATACTTCATATTCATTTCCTGTGATATCCATCTCTATCATTGATCTAGATACCTCATATTTATTTCCTGTGATATCCATCTCTATCATTGATCTAGATACCTCATATTTATTTCCTGTGATATCCATCTCTATCATTGATCTAGATACCTCATATTTATTTCCTGTGATATCCATCTCTATCATTGATCTAGTTACTTCATGTTAATTTCCTGTGATATCCATCTCTATCATTGATCTAGATACTTCATATTCATTTCCTGTGATATCCATCTCTATCATTGATCTAGATACCTCATATTTATTTCCTGTGATATCCATCTCTATCATTGATCTAGATACCTCATATTTATTTCCTGTGATATCCATCTCTATCATTGATCTAGATACCTCATATTTATTTCCTGTGATATCCATCTCTATCATTGATCTAGATACCTCATATTTATTTCCTGTGATATCCATCTCTATCATTGATCTAGTTACTTCATATTAATTTCCTGTTATCCATCTCTATCATTGATCTAGATACCTCATATTTATTTCCTGTGATATCCATCTCTATCATTGATCTAGATACCTCATATTTATTTCCTGTGATATCCATCTCTATCATTGATCTAGATACCTCATATTAATTTCCTGTTATCCATCTCTATCATTGATCTAGATACCTCATATTAATTTCCTGTTATCCATCTCTATCATTGATCTAGTTACTTCATATTAATTTCCTGTTATCCATCTCTATCATTGATCTAGTTACTTCATATTAATTTCCTGTGATATGCATCTCTATCATTGATCTAGATACTTCATATTCATTTCCTGTGATATCCATCTCTATCATTGATCTAGATACCTCATATTTATTTCCTGTGATATCCATCTCTATCATTGATCTAGATACCTCATATTTATTTCCTGTGATATCCATCTCTATCATTGATCTAGATACCTCATATTTATTTCCTGTGATATCCATCTCTATCATTGATCTAGATACCTCATATTTATTTCCTGTGATATCCATCTCTATCATTGATCTAGTTACTTCATATTAATTTCCTGTTATCCATCTCTATCATTGATCTAGATACCTCATATTTATTTCCTGTGTCATCCATCTCTATCATTGATCTAGATACTTCATATTAATTTCCTGTTATCCATCTCTATCATTGATCTAGTTACTTCATATTAATTTCCTGTGATATCCATCTCTATCATTGATCTAGATACCTCATATTTATTTCTTGTGATATCCATCTCTATCATTGATCTAGATACCTCATATTTATTTCCTGTGATATCCATCTCTATCATTGATCTAGTTACTTCATATTAATTTCCTGTTATCCATCTCTATCATTGATCTAGATACCTCATATTTATTTCCTGTGTTATCCATCTCGATCATTGATCTAGATACTTCATATTCATTTCCTGTTATCCATCTCTATCATTGATCTAGTTACTTCATATTAATTTCCTGTTATCCATCTCTATCATTGATCTAGTTACTTCATATTAATTTCCTGTTATCCATCTCTATCATTGATCTAGTTACTTCATATTAATTTCCTGTTATCCATCTCTATCATTGATCTAGTTACTTCATATTTATTTCCTGTTATCCATCTCTATCATTGATCTAGATACTTCATATTAATTTCCTGTTATCCATCTCTATGATTATTAGGTTTTGATTAGTGTCTGTATTTCAGGACTATGAAGGTGCCTCTCTAACCTGCTCTGTTAGAATGCTTACACCAGATTGCTTTTGCTATTTTCTTATGGTTAATAAATACTTAACATAATAAACAGCCCTCGGTACCACAGGCTTCCAGAACTTCTTACAGCATCTGCACCAGTGGGCCAGCAACAGAGCTAAACGAAACAACAGTCAGCATTAACCTACATACTGTACATCATGGCCATCCTTAAAAGATGATTTCAGACGGTTTTCTTTTTCTGACCGGTTTAAGGTCTCAGCATCAGTCTTGGGGGGTTTAAATGGACTCGTCTATATCCATCCTATCCAGTGGGATTTTACAGAAGTGTCTGAGTCTCTCAGAGGTGATGTGGACAGAAACCTGTGTTTCATCTGGTTCAAATGCCACATGAGCGGTTTGATTGAGAGACAAGCTATTGATCTGGTGGAGTCAACTCAAATCACTGGAATGTCCTTCTCTAGAAGAGCCTGCTAAATGTCATGTTAGAAAGCTATTTTTGAGACCATTAGGAGTTACTTTGTTTTGCTGCTAAGCACTGACTGAAGTTGATACTGCCCATAGCCCATGATAACAGCATGCTAGGTCCTAAAGCTCTGACTGAAGTTGATACTGTCCATAGCCCATGATAACAACATGCTAGGTCCTAAAGCTCTGACTGAAGTTGATACTGCCCATAGCCCATGATAACAACATGCTAGGTCCTAAAGCTCTGACTGAAGTTGATACTGCCCATAGCCCATGATAACAACATGCTAGGTCCTAAAGCTCTGACTGAAGTTGATACTGTCCATAGCCCATGATAACAACATGCTAGGTCCTAAAGCTCTGACTGAAGTTGATACTGCCCATAGCCCATGATAACAACATGCAAGGTCCTAAAGCTCTGACTGAAGTTGATACTGTCCATAGCCCATGATAACAACATGCTAGGTCCTAAAGCTCTGACTGAAGTTGATACTGCCCATAGCCCATGATAACAACATGCTAGGTCCTAAAGCTCTGAATGAAGTTGATACTGCCCATAGCCCATGATAACAACATGCTAGGTCCTAAAGCTCTGACTGAAGTTGATACTGTCCATAGCCCAGCTCAGGGATTTGAGCTGGCAACCTTTCAGTTACTAGTCCAACGCTCTAACCACTAGGCTGCCCTGCCGCCTCTACACTCTAACCACTAGGCTACCCTGCCGCCTCTACACTCTAACCACTACGCTACCCTGCCGCCTCTACACTGTAACCACTAGGCTGCCCTGCCGCCTCTACACTCTAACCACTACGCTACCCTGCCGCCTCTACACTCTAACCACTAGGCTACCCTGCCGCCTCAATGTAATCCGTCTCTTGTAACTCCATATATCCTAGTCGGTTGAAAATGCAGGGCAATGTAGATTCCATTTTAGGAATCGCAGGGTCAGTGAAATGGAACACAATGGAACGTTGGCATTGGCTTTTTGTGCTGGGCTGTTTGAATTTCACCCTGGCAGAGTTCAGAATATATTGTCCGGAGATACGATCAAACTTGGCAGCTATTGATCCACTTCCAAACCAGACATGAGACTTACCGAACATGTTAACACATTGAGAATGGGTATTTTAATTGTACAGGTATTTGAAAGCCTGCTCAAGTCATCACGGTTGTGGTTGAGAATTTTAACTAGCAGCTCAACATTGAGAACAGAGAATATATCCTGCCAACTAGCTGACCTCCTTTTTCCTCTCTCTATGAACTTTGATTTCCTATCCTAGGAAGGGGAAAACTTTATCTGAGTTTTAAATAATTACATCCTGTAGGAAACACTATCAACAAATGGTGGATTTTAAAGGCAGTGATGAATACGTTGTTATCATGGGCTATGGATGTTATCATGGGCTACCTTCAATCAGAGCTTTAGGACCTAGCATGCTGTTATCATGGGCTATGGACAGTATTACCTTCAGTCAGAGCTTTAGGACCTAGCATGTTGTTATCATGGGCTATGGACAGTATTACCTTCAATCAGAGCTTTAGGACCTAGCATGTTGTTATCATGGGCTATGGACAGTATTACCTTCAATCAGAGCTTTAGGACCTAGCATGTTGTTATCATGGGCTATGGACAGTATTACCTTCAATCAGAGCTTTAGGACCTAGCATGTTGTTATCATGGGCTATGGACAGTATTACCTTATCAGAGCTTTTCAGTCATGGAGCTTTAGGACCTAGCATGTTGTTATCATGGGCTATGGACAGTATTACCTTCAATCAGAGCTTTAGGACCTAGCATGTTGTTATCATGGGCTATGGACAGTATTACCTTCAATCAGAGCTTTAGGACCTAGCATGTTGTTATCATGGGCTATGGGCAGTATCAACTTCAGTCAGAGCTTTAGGACCTAGCATGTTGTTATCATGGGCTATGGACAGTATTACCTTCAATCAGAGCTTTAGGACCTAGCATGTTGTTATCATGGGCTATGGGCAGTATCAACTTCAGTCAGAGCTTTAGGACCTAGCATGTTGTTATCATGGGCTATGGGCAGTATCAACTTCAGTCAGAGCTTTAGGACCTAGCATGTTGTTATCATGGGCTATGGACAGTATCAACTTCAGTCAGAGCTTTAGGACCTAGCATGTTGTTATCATGGGCTATGGGCAGTATCAACTTCAGTCAGAGCTTTAGGACCTAGCATGTTGTTATCATGGGCTATGGGCAGTATCAACTTCAGTCAGAGCTTTAGGACCTAGCATGTTGTTATCATGGGCTATGGACAGTATTACCTTCAATCAGAGCTTTAGGACCTAGCATGTTGTTATCATGGGCTATGGACAGTATCAACCTCAGTCAGAGCATTAGGACCTAGCATGTTGTTATCATGGGCTATGGGCAGTATCAACTTCAGTCAGAGCTTTAGGACCTAGCATGTTGTTATCATGGGCTATGGGCAGTATCAACTTCAGTCAGAGCTTTAGGACCTAGCATGTTGTTATCATGGGCTATGGGCAGTATCAACTTCAGTCAGAGCTTTAGGACCTAGCATGTTGTTATCATGGGCTATGGACAGTATTACCTTCAATCAGAGCTTTAGGACCTAGCATGTTGTTATCATGGGCTATGGACAGTATTACCTTCAATCAGAGCTTTAGGACCTAGCATGTTGTTATCATGGGCTATGGACAGTATCAACTTCAGTCAGAGCTTTAGGACCTACTATGTTGTTATCATGGGCTATGGACAGTATTAAGTAGCTACAGTATTGGTATGAGCTTGTCAATACAATAGATATTGATACCTACAGTATACCATGAGTGTACAATTTATTGGGGCATTGATTCTACAAGGTGTAGAAAGCGTTCCACAGGGACGCTGTCCCATGTTGAGTCCAATGCTTCCCACAGTTGTGTCAAGTTGGCTGGATGTCCTTTGGGTGGTGGACCATTCTTTATACACACTGGAAACTGTTGAGCGTGAAAAACCCAGCAGTGTTACAGTTCTTGACACACTCAAAAACTCTTAATTGTTTTTGTCTGGCTCATTCACCCTCCGAATGGCACACATACACAATCCATGTCTCAATTATCTCAAGGTTTAAAAATCCTTTTAACCTGTCTCCTCCCCTTCATCTACACTGATTGAAGAGGTTTTCACGGGTGACAGCAATAAAGAGATCATAGCTTTCACCTGGTGTGTCTATGTAATGGAAAGAGCAGATGTTTGTAATGTTTTGTACACTCAGTGCTCTAACCACTAGGCTACCTGCTGGTTACTAGTCCAACGCTCTAACCACTAGGCTACCTGCTGGTTACTAGTCCAATGCTCTAACCACTAGGCTACCTGCTGGTTACTAGTCCAATGCTCTAACCACTAGGCTACCTGCTGGTTACTAGTCCAACGCTCTAACCACTAGGCTACCTGCTGGTTACTAGTCCAATGCTCTAACCACTAGGCTACCTGCTGGTTACTAGTCCAACGCTCTAACCACTAGGCTACCTGCTGGTTACTAGTCCAATGCTCTAACCACTAGGCTACCTGCTGGTTACTAGTCCAACGCTCTAACCACTAGGCTACCTGCTGGTTACTAGTCCAATGCTCTAACCACTAGGCTACCTGCTGGTTACTAGTCCAACGCTCTAACCACTAGGCTACCTGCTGGTTACTAGTCCAATGCTCTAACCACTAGGCTACCTGCTGGTTACTAGTCCAATGCTCTAACCACTAGGCTACCTGCTGGTTACTAGTCCAATGCTCTAACCACTAGGCTACCTGCTGGTTACTAGTCCAACGCTCTAACCACTAGGCTACCTGCTGGTTACTAGTCCAATGCTCTAACCACTAGGCTACGCTGCCGCCTCAACTATGTTGACATCTGCTTTTAAGAATGTTTGAGGTCAGGTTTGGTGCTCCTTTTTACTTTAAAGATATGTCACTATAAATACATTAATAAGCTCAGTCTCATTCTTTCCATTCTCATTTGCTGGCTTTGCTTGGCTTTAGAAGGAGTTATTGACGGAAATAACTGTGCATCAATATGTCCCCCGAAGGCTGAACAGGCTCCACATCAGAGGGGTTGTATTTCCAGGTGACTCGTCCTCAATTGCACTCTATTCACTATATAGGGAATATGGTCAAAAGGAGTGCACTACATTCAGTAGGGTATAGGGTGCCATTTTGGACACATAACCTGACCTGTACTGTCCTTATTTCCAGGGAACAGCATGTTGTTCCACTCTACAACATATGGTGAGGGCACTTTAAAACCTTCTCTATTATCATTGTCAAAGCACGGATATCATGTTGTTTTAACATAACAAGATAAATTGGATTGCTGATTTTAAGTGTATAATGCATGCTGCAATGGGTAACACGGTGTGTTCTGGGAAATAAGCCTGTCCGTGACCTTTGTAGAATGAATCCTAACAGTCACGATCCTCATTTTTCCATTTTCTAAGAAAACATGACAGGAATAATAGCAACTGATGCTTTCTGAATCTAGAGTCATTCTGGACTGACTAATCACTACAATTTATAAATTCATTTTTAGAATTGACTTTTGACATATTTCATTTTTTATTTGTAACAAGTAACTATTTTAAGTTTCTAAGTACTGTGCGAAAATCCCCAAGAACATAATCCATTTCATATTTCTGGGTCCAATCCTGATCAGAATACTAAATTCCACATTGCCACAGTGTGCAATGCAACTTCATCAAATAGCAGCTGCACTCCCGTCGTGCTGAACTCCAGAGCACTCTACGGCATCTCCATGCACAGCCATTTAATCCAGGTGTTCCCGTGCATGCATGAGTCAGATTACTTACTGGGGCGGCAGGGTAGCCTAGTGGTTAGAGCGTTGGACTAGTAACCGCAAGGTTGCAAGTTCAAACCCCCGAGCTGACAAGGTACAAAACTGTCGTTTTGCCCCTGAACAGGCAGTTAACCCACTGTTCCCAGGCCGTCATTGAAAATAAGAATATGTTCTTAACTGACTTGCCTGGTTAAATAAAGGTAAAATTAAAACTCCACGCACCCAAGCTCCTCTGTGATCGATGTATACACGGACTCTCTGATAAATTGGTGTCCTCGGACAAATAGATCACTTCAGAGGACCACTCACAGGCCAGTAACACAGACAAATGGGAATGAATTTAGGAAAAGAAGAAGAGCTTTGCTGAAAGGGTAAAAACAAGGATTTCAGTTAGGATGGATTTGAGAAGAGAAGAGAAGAGAGTTGAGAGAGGAGGGAGGTGGGAGCTGGGAGGCCCTGTAGCTAGTTGCAGGAAATGTTTGTCCTCTTGAAAAAATGGCAGGCGACTTTTGAAAGGGCTTGACATTGGACACATAAACCTGGCATCATAATCGGGCCAATTGAAGCATTCATGACATTTGCCATGGTCACGTTCTCAGCCCTAGCTGGCTTCTCTCTCTTCTGTGAGGCGAGAGACATGCAAGAGGATGTGGCAGAGACATCTGTGAGACCTCAAGGCTATGTAGCAGCCACGAGGTCAGTCATCTGTGAGACCTCAAGGCTATGTAGCAGCCACGAGGTCAGTCATCTGTGAGACCTCAAGGCTATGTAGCAGCCACGAGGTCAGTCATCTGTGAGACCTCAAGGCTATGTAGCAGCCACGAGGTCAGTCATCTGTGAGACCTCAAGGCTATGTAGCAGCCACGAGGTCAGTCATCTGTGAGACCTCAAGGCTATGTAGCAGCCACGAGGTCAGTCATCTGTGAGACCTCAAGGCTATGTAGCAGCCACGAGGTCAGTCATCTGTGAGACCTCAAGGCTATGTAGCAGCCACGAGGTCAGTCATCTGTGAGACCTCAAGGCTATGTAGCAGCCACGAGGTCAGTCATCTGTGAGACCTCAAGGCTATGTAGCAGCCACGAGGTCAGTCATCTGCCATGCCATGCCATGAATGCCACAGCAAACCTGGCTTCTGTCTCCGTGCCAACAAACACAGGCAGTCTGTGTCTAATGGTCCCTTTTTCTCCCCCCCCCCTAGACTCCTGGTTTGATTGCACTGATTTCTCCTCACATTCTATTTAACTACAGCTCCTCACTGGATGTTGGTGTCAGACATTTTGTCAAACAGTAACGTGTGTAAGACACCTGAAGACAACAAAAAAACACATTATAGAAATACAATCCCAGAATGAATCATGAATACTGTGGAGAAACAGCAGCTATTTTAAGCCATATTTGAAATGGTCTGTCAACCCCAATCCCGTGTGTCTATTGTTCTAGAACACATGTTTTATGTTTTATTTTATTTAACAAGGCAAGTCAGTTAAGAACAAATTCTCATTTTCAATGACGGCCTAGGAACAGTGAGTTAACTGCCTGTTCAGGGGCAGAACGACAGATTTGAACCTTGTCAGCTCAGGTATTTGAACTTGCAACCTTCCAGTAACTAGTCCAACACTCTAACCACTAGGCTACTCTGCCACCCACATTGATTTGGAACTCAACAACGAACATTGCTGAATGAATTCTGTCTGAAACAATAATGTTTAAAATGCTTTATGATGTACAGAGAATAGCATCAAGTCGACTGAAGAGAGAAGGGAGCCAGAGAGAGACATAAAACATGGCATGGAGTCATTCAGAGGGAACGGGAATACACCACAGGAGTTTGGTGTCACCTTAACGGGGGAGGACGGGCTCGTGGTAATGGCTGGAGCGGAGTACGTGGCATTCATCAGACACATGGTCAAATACATCAGACACATGGTCAACTACATCAGACACATGGTCAACTACATCAGACACATGGTCAACTACATCAGACACATGGTCAAATACATCAGACACATGGTCAACTACATCAGACACATGGTCAACTACATCAGACACATGGTCAACTACATCAGACACATGGTCAAATACATCAGACACATGGTCAAATACATCAGACACATGGTCAACTACATCAGACACATGGTCAACTACATCAGACACATGGTCAAATACATCAAACACATGGTCAACTACATCAGACACATGGTCAAATACATCAAACACATGGTCAAATACATCAAACACATGGTCAAATACATCAGACACATGGTCAAATACATCAGACACATGGTCAAATACATCAAACACATGGTCAACTACATCAAACACATGGTCAAATACATCAAACACATGGTCAAATACATCAAACACATGGTCAAATACATCAGACACATGGTCAAATACATCAAACACATGGTCAAATACATCAGACACATGGTCAAATACATCAGACACATGGTCAAATACATCAGACACATGGTCAACTACATCAGACACATGGTCAAATACATCAGACACATGGTCAAATACATCAGACACATGGTCAAATACATCAAACACATGGTCAAATACATCAGACACATGGTCAACTACATCAGACACATGGTCAACTACATCAGACACATGGTCAAATACATCAGACACATGGTCAAATACATCAGACACATGGTCAAATACATCAAACACATGGTCAAATACATCAGACACATGGTCAAATACATCAGACACATGGTCAAATACATCAAACACATGGTCAAATACATCATACACATGGTCAAATACATCAAACACATGGTCAAATACATCAGACACATGGTCAAATACATCAGACACATGGTCAAATACATCAGACACGTGGTCAAATACATCAGACACATGGTCAAATACATCAGACACATGGTCAAATACATCAGACACATGGTCAAATACATCAGACACATGGTCAACTACATCAGACACATGGTCAAATACATCAGACACATGGTCAAATACATCAGACACATGGTCAAATACATCAAACACATGGTCAAATACATCAGACACATGGTCAAATACATCAGACACATGGTCAACTACATCAGACACATGGTCAAATACATCAGACACATGGTCAAATACATCAGACACATGGTCAAATACATCAAACACATGGTCAAATACATCAGACACATGGTCAAATACATCAGACACATGGTCAAATACATCAAACACATGGTCAAATACATCATACACATGGTCAAATACATCAAACACATGGTCAAATACATCAGACACATGGTCAAATACATCAGACACATGGTCAAATACATCAGACACGTGGTCAAATACATCAGACACATGGTCAAATACATCAGACACATGGTCAAATACATCAAACACATGGTCAAATACATCAGACACATGGTCAAATACATCAAACACATGGTCAAATACATCAGACACATGGTCAAATACATCAAACACATGGTCAACTACATCAAACACATGGTCAACTACATCAGACACATGGTCAACTACATCAGACACATGGTCAACTACATCAGACACATGGTCAAATACATCAGACACATGGTCAAATACATCAGACACATGGTCAAATACATCAGACACATGGTCAAATACATCAGACACATGGTCAAATACATCAGACACATGGTCAAATACATCAGACACATGGTCAAATACATCAAACACATGGTCAAATACATCAAACACATGGTCAACTACATCAGACACATGGTGAACTACATCAAATACATGGTCAAATACATCAGACACATGGTCAAATACATCAGACACATGGTCAAATACATCAAACACATGGTCAAATACATCATACACATGGTCAAATACATCAAACACATGGTCAAATACATCAGACACATGGTCAAATACATCAGACACATGGTCAAATACATCAGACACATGGTCAACTACATCAGACACATGGTCAACTACATCAGACACATGGTCAAATACATCAGACACATGGTCAAATACATCAGACACATGGTCAACTACATCAGACACATGGTCAAATACATCAGACACATGGTCAAATACATCAAACACATGGTCAAATACATCAGACACATGGTCAACTACATCAAACACATGGTCAAATACATCAGACACATGGTCAAATACATCAAACACATGGTCAACTACATCAGACACATGGTCAACTACATCAGACACATGGTCAACTACATCAGACACATGGTCAACTACATCAGACACATGGTCAAATACATCAGACACATGGTCAACTACATCAGACACATGGTCAACTACATCAGACACATGGTCAACTACATCAGACACATGGTCAACTACATCAGACACATGGTCAACTACATCAGACACATGGTCAACTACATCAGACACATGGTCAAATACATCAGACACATGGTCAAATACATCAGACACATGGTCAACTACATCAGACACATGGTCAACTACATCAGACACATGGTCAAATACATCAAACACATGGTCAACTACATCAGACACATGGTCAAATACATCAAACACATGGTCAAATACATCAAACACATGGTCAAATACATCAGACACATGGTCAAATACATCAAACACATGGTCAAATACATCAGACACATGGTCAAATACATCAAACACATGGTCAACTACATCAAACACATGGTCAAATACATCAAACACATGGTCAAATACATCAGACACATGGTCAAATACATCAGACACATGGTCAAATACATCAGACACATGGTCAAATACATCAGACACATGGTCAAATACATCAGACACATGGTCAAATACATCAGACACATGGTCAAATACATCAGACACATGGTCAAATACATCAGACACATGGTCAAATACATCAAACACATGGTCAAATACATCAGACACATGGTCAAATACATCAGACACATGGTCAACTACATCAGACACATGGTCAAATACATCAGACACATGGTCAAATACATCAGACACATGGTCAAATACATCAAACACATGGTCAAATACATCAGACACATGGTCAAATACATCAGACACATGGTCAAATACATCAAACACATGGTCAAATACATCATACACATGGTCAAATACATCAAACACATGGTCAAATACATCAGACACATGGTCAAATACATCAGACACATGGTCAAATACATCAGACACGTGGTCAAATACATCAGACACATGGTCAAATACATCAGACACATGGTCAAATACATCAGACACATGGTCAAATACATCAGACACATGGTCAACTACATCAGACACATGGTCAAATACATCAGACACATGGTCAAATACATCAGACACATGGTCAAATACATCAAACACATGGTCAAATACATCAGACACATGGTCAAATACATCAGACACATGGTCAACTACATCAGACACATGGTCAAATACATCAGACACATGGTCAAATACATCAGACACATGGTCAAATACATCAAACACATGGTCAAATACATCAGACACATGGTCAAATACATCAGACACATGGTCAAATACATCAAACACATGGTCAAATACATCATACACATGGTCAAATACATCAAACACATGGTCAAATACATCAGACACATGGTCAAATACATCAGACACATGGTCAAATACATCAGACACGTGGTCAAATACATCAGACACATGGTCAAATACATCAGACACATGGTCAAATACATCAAACACATGGTCAAATACATCAGACACATGGTCAAATACATCAAACACATGGTCAACTACATCAGACACATGGTCAACTACATCAGACACATGGTCAAATACATCAGACACATGGTCAAATACATCAGACACATGGTCAAATACATCAGACACATGGTCAAATACATCAGACACATGGTCAAATACATCAGACACATGGTCAAATACATCAGACACATGGTCAAATACATCAGACACATGGTCAAATACATCAGACACATGGTCAAATACATCAAACACATGGTCAAATACATCAAACACATGGTCAACTACATCAGACACATGGTGAACTACATCAAATACATGGTCAAATACATCAGACACATGGTCAAATACATCAGACACATGGTCAAATACATCAAACACATGGTCAAATACATCATACACATGGTCAAATACATCAAACACATGGTCAAATACATCAGACACATGGTCAAATACATCAGACACATGGTCAAATACATCAGACACATGGTCAACTACATCAGACACATGGTCAAATACATCAGACACATGGTCAAATACATCAGACACATGGTCAAATACATCAGACACATGGTCAACTACATCAGACACATGGTCAAATACATCAGACACATGGTCAAATACATCAAACACATGGTCAAATACATCAGACACATGGTCAACTACATCAAACACATGGTCAAATACATCAGACACATGGTCAAATACATCAAACACATGGTCAAATACATCAAACACATGGTCAACTACATCAGACACATGGTCAACTACATCAAACACATGGTCAAATACATCAGACACATGGTCAAATACATCAGACACATGGTCAAATACATCAAACACATGGTCAAATACATCAGACACGTGGTCAACTACATCAGACACATGGTCAAATACATCAGACACATGGTCAAATACATCAAACACATGGTCAAATACATCAGACACGTGGTCAAATACATCAGACACATGGTCAACTACATCAGACACATGGTCAAATACATCAGACACGTGGTCAAATATATCAAACACATGGTCAAATACATCAGACACATGGTCAAATACATCAAACACATGGTCAAATACATCAGACACATGGTCAACTACATCAGACACATGGTCAAATACATCAGACACATGGTCAAATACATCAAACACATGGTCAAATACATCAGACACATGGTCAAATACATCAGACACATGGTCAAATACATCAGACACATGGTCAAATACATCAGACACATGGTCAAATACATCAGACACATGGTCAAATACATCAGACACATGGTCAAATACATCAGACACATGGTCAAATACATCAGACACATGGTCAAATACATCAAACACATGGTCAACTACATCAGACACGTGGTCAAATACATCAGACACATGGTCAAATACATCAAACACATGGTCAACTACATCAGACACATGGTCAACTACATCAAACACATGGTCAAATACATCAGACACATGGTCAAATACATCAGACACATGGTCAAATACATCAAACACATGGTCAAATACATCAGACACGTGGTCAACTACATCAGACACATGGTCAAATACATCAGACACGTGGTCAACTACATCAGACACATGGTCAAATACATCAGACACATGGTCAAATACATCAAACACATGGTCAAATACATCAGACACGTGGTCAAATACATCAGACACATCGTCAACTACATCAGACACATGGTCAAATACATCAGACACATGGTCAAATACATCAAACACATGGTCAAATACATCAGACACATGGTCAAATACATCAAACACATGGTCAAATACATCAGACACATGGTCAACCACATCAGACACATGGTCAAATACATCAGACACATGGTCAAATACATCAAACACATGGTCAAATACATCAGACACATGGTCAAATACATCAGACACATGGTCAACTACATCAGACACATGGTCAAATACATCAGACACATGGTCAAATACATCAGACACATGGTCAAATACATCAAACACATGGTCAAATACATCAGACACATGGTCAAATACATCAGACACATGGTCAAATACATCAAACACATGGTCAACTACATCAGACACGTGGTCAAATACATCAGACACATGGTCAAATACATCAGACACATGGTCAAATACATCAGACACATGGTCAACTACATCAGACACATGGTCAAATACATCAGATACATGGTCAAATACATCAGACACATGGTCAAATACATCAGACACATGGTCAACTACATCAGACACGTGGTCAAATACATCAAACACATGGTCAAATACATCAGACACGTGGTCAAATACATCAGACACATGGTCAAATACATCAAACACATGGTCAAATACACCAGACATATGGTTTCCATGGTTTCCGGCTGTTTGATGCCGTTCCGTTTGCTCCGTTCCATCCTTTATTATGAGCCGTCCTCCCCTCAGCAGCCTCCACTGAACTACACATATCCAAATAGAGTTGTACAGAGAGAGTAGAGCATCTCCTCAAGACAGAGACAGTTAAATAGAGTTGTACAGAGAGAGTAGAGCATCTCTTGAAGACAGACCCAGTTAAATAGAGTTGTACAGAGAGAGTAGAGCATCTCCCGAAGACAGAGACAGTTAAATAGAGTTGTACAGAGAGAGTAGAGCATCTCCTGAAGACAGAGACAGTTAAATAGAGTTGTATAGAGAGAGTAGAGCATCTCCCGAAGACAGAGACAGTTAAATAGAGTTGTACAGAGAGAGTAGAGCATCTCTTGAAGACAGACCCAGTTAAATAGAGTTGTACAGAGAGAGTAGAGCATCTCCTGAAGACAGAGACAGTTAAATAGAGTTGTACAGAGAGAGTAGAGCATCTCCCGAAGGCAGAGACAGTTAAATAGAGTTGTATAGAGAGAGTAGAGCATCTCCCGAAGACAGAGACAGTTAAATAGAGTTGTACAGAGAGAGTAGAGCATCTCCTGAAGACAGAGACAGTTAAATAGAGTTGTACAGAGAGAGTAGAGCATCTCCTGAAGACAGAGACAGTTAAATAGAGTTGTACAGAGAGAGTAGAGCATCTCCCGAAGACAGACCCAGTTAAATAGAGTTGTACAGAGAGAGTAGAGCATCTCCTCAAGACAGAGACAGTTAAATAGAGTTGTACAGAGAGAGTAGAGCATCTCCTGAAGACAGAGACAGTTAAATAGAGTTGTATAGAGAGAGTGGAGCATCTCCTGAAGACAGAGACAGTTAAATAGAGTTGTATAGAGAGAGTAGAGCATCTCCCGAAGACAGACCCAGTTAAATAGAGTTGTACAGAGAGAGTAGAGCATCTCTTGAAGACAGACCCAGTTAAATAGAGTTGTACAGAGAGAGTTGAGCATCTCCCGAAGACAGAGACAGTTAAATAGAGTTGTACAGAGAGAGTAGAGCATCTCTTGAAGACAGACCCAGTTAAATAGAGTTGTACAGAGAGAGTAGAGCATCTCCCGAAGACAGAGACAGTTAAATAGAGTTGTACAGAAAGAGTAGAGCATCTCCCGAAGACAGACACAGTTAAATAGAGTTGTTCAGAGAGAGTAGAGCATCTCCCGAAGACAGAGACAGTTAAATAGAGTTGTACAGAGAGAGTAGAGCATCTCCGAAGACAGAGACAGTTAAATAGAGTTGTATAGAGAGAGTAGAGCATCTCCTGAAGACAGAGACAGTTAAATAGAGTTGTATAGAGAGTAGAGCATCTCCTGAAGACAGAGACAGTTAAATAGAGTTGTACAGAGAGAGTAGAGCATCTCCTGAAGACAGACCCAGTTAAATAGAGTTGTACAGAGAGAGTAGAGCATCTCCTGAAGACAGAGACAGTTAAATAGAGTTGTACAGAGAGAGTAGAGCATCTCCCGAAGACAGACACAGTTAAATAGAGTTGTTCAGAGAGAGTAGAGCATCTCCCGAAGACAGAGACAGTTAAATAGAGTTGTACAGAGAGAGTAGAGCATCTCCCGAAGACAGAGACAGTTAAATAGAGTTGTATAGAGAGAGTAGAGCATCTCCTGAAGACAGAGACAGTTAAATAGAGTTGTATAGAGAGAGTAGAGCATCTCCTGAAGACAGAGACAGTTAAATAGAGTTGTACAGAGAGAGTAGAGCATCTCCTGAAGACAGACCCAGTTAAATAGAGTTGTACAGAGAGAGTAGAGCATCTCCTGAAGACAGAGACAGTTAAATAGAGTTGTACAGAGAGAGTAGAGCATCTCCCGAAGACAGACCCAGTTAAATAGAGTTGTACAGAGAGAGTAGAGCATCTCCTGAAGACAGAGACAGTTAAATAGAGTTGTATAGAGAGAGTAGAACATCTCCTGAAGACAGAGACAGTTAAATAGAGTTGTACAGAGAGAGTAGAGCATCTCCCGAAGACAGAGACAGTTAAATAGAGTTGTACAGAGAGAGTAGAGCATCTCCTGAAGACAGACCCAGATAAATAGAGTTGTACAGAGAGAGTAGAGCATCTCCCGAAGACAGAGACAGTTAAATAGAGTTGTACAGAGAGAGTAGAGCATCTCCTGAAGACAGAGACAGTTAAATAGAGTTGTATAGAGAGAGTAGAGCATCTCCTGAAGACAGAGACAGTTAAATAGAGTTGTATAGAGAGAGTAGAGCATCTCCTGAAGACAGAGACAGTTAAATAGAGTTGTACAGAGAGAGTAGAGCATCTCCTGAAGACAGACCCAGTTAAATAGAGTTGTACAGAGAGAGTAGAGCATCTCCTGAAGACAGAGACAGTTAAATAGAGTTGTATAGAGAGAGTAGAGCATCTCCCGAAGACAGACCCAGTTAAATAGAGTTGTACAGAGAGAGTAGAGCATCTCCTGAAGACAGAGACAGTTAAATAGAGTTGTATAGAGAGAGTAGAACATCTCCTGAAGACAGAGACAGTTAAATAGAGTTGTACAGAGAGAGTAGAGCATCTCCCGAAGACAGAGACAGTTAAATAGAGTTGTACAGAGAGAGTAGAGCATCTCCTGAAGACAGACCCAGATAAATAGAGTTGTACAGAGAGAGTAGAGCATCTCCTGAAGACAGATCCATCCGGTATAGCTTTGTTAAAATAGATACAATAAAATGCCTCTAGTTGTGCCCTTGATTCTACAGTTGGCTTAACTCAGTCAGACACCAGGGGAAGCAGATGTTGTCTCGCGGCGTGTCCCCGCCTCTCTCTCTGCTGCTGTCCTGGTAGGTGTCACTGAGCTTACAGGTGCACCCAACCACTAAGCTGGTTCACTCTGGTTCGGTCTCACCATAGGCCAGGGCCGCTGCTCCAGAGCTCCAGAGCTGGGGGTGGTGGAATAGGGGGAATATGCTAATTTGATCCAGTGAGGTATAATAATTGATGATCAGTCCTGCTGTCCAAGCTGAAAATCACTGGGCCGTGCCGTGAAGCCCCGCAAATGCAGTAACATATCCTGGTGTGTGTGCACCGACTGAACACACTACACAGACACACACACACTACTCAGACACACACTACTGAGACACACAGTACACAGACACACACTACACAGACACACACTACTCAGACACACACTACTCAGACACACACTACTCAGACACACACTACACAGACACACACTACTCAGACACACACTACTCAGACACACACTACACAGACACACACTACTCAGACACACACTACTCAGACACACACTACACAGACACACACTACACAGACACACACTACTCAGACACACACTACTCAGACACACACTACACAGACACACACTACTCAGACACACACTACACAGACACACACTACTCAGACACACACTACACAGACACACATTACACAGACACACACTACTCAGACACACACTACACAGACACACACTACTCAGACACACACTACACAGACACACACTACACAGACACACACTACTCAGACACACACTACTCAGACACACACTACTCAGACACTAGATATTAGTGCACCATTTAGGGAATAAGGTGGCATTTAGGATGCAGGCTTCATGCATCACCATGGGCAACCCAGAGAATCATGGCTCAACGCAAACAAAAAAAAATATCATATGTTTGTCATTTGTCTGTCAAATACAATCTTATAACATTTTCATTTCATTGATATGAGAAATAGAATATATTATATAGAATATTATTATTATTATATTATATGAGAAACAATAGTTCAAAGGTCGCAGAAAAATCAATACATTGTAATATTTTCAACTTTTTAAGATGAGAAATGGACCTGTTTTGTTTCCCTAAATCATGTTGTTTAGGGATCCCCAATGCAGTGTAACAGATAACCTTCTCTGACAAGGAGCGATTCTCAAACAACAGGAGTTGGACTTTTTTTCTTTCTTACAGACTGTTAGTTAGAATGCCTTGCGTTGTTGTCGAGAGTAAACCTTTCCTTTCTCAACAACAGACCTGTATCTGAAATCTTGATTGGCTCCCAATACACCTGCTCAGCTCTCCCCCAGAGAAGAAGTGTACGCGGCAGTGAAGCAGAGAGATCCTGCCTGTTGTGAATGTTAGGGGCGTTTCATTGATTGTATTGTACTGTACCATGCTGTAAGCAAGCTGCAAACTGTTTGACATCTTCACCCACTGTATCTTCAAGTGCTAGGTTATTTACAGAAAGCAATAACAACAATGTACTCCCTTCCAAAAGGTTCAAGTTCTGCACTTTATTGTCTACATTTTTTTGACAATCTTTGTTTTGGAATTTATTTACAGTATATCCGTTATTTAAAGAACAACACTGTATTTGCTGACAAAGGTTCAGGTCATTTATTTGTTATTTACTTTTTTGCGCAATCTTCATTTGAGGAATTAGTCAAATTAATATCAGTGATATTAAATCAAATGAAATGCACAAAGTTGTGTGTGTTTTCTATACTCGTCCGCACCTCCACCTGTAGGCTTTACAGACTCTCCCCACCCGTTGGCTGCAACCATTCCATTCCAAGTTCCAAATGAATTCTGGGTCTTTTGGAACTGCCGATCTGTGGTCAAGAACGCCGAGTTCATCCCAGCCTATGTTGCTCTTCAGTCCCTTGACGTTTTGGCCCTGACTGAGAGATGGATCACCCCAGAGAACACTGCTACTCCAGCTGCTCTTCCTTCATCTGACTACGTTTTCTGTCAAAGTCCGAGAGCATCTGGTCGTCGCGGTCTACTAATTTCACCTAAGTGGAGAAATGTCCATCTCCTCATTCAATGCTGTCTGTGTTACTTGTCCACTCAAGCTTAACCATATTGTCATCTATTGCCCACCAGGTGCCCTTGGATAGTTCCTCAATGAGCTTGACACCTTGATAAGCGTATTTCCTGGCTCACCGTTCTCCGTACTTGGTGACTTCATCCTTCTGTCGTCTATGTTTAATTCATTTATTTCTAACTCTCTCGATCCCCTCCTTTTCTCTTTTGACCTCACCCTTTCACAGTCCCCTCCAACTCACAAGGCAGGCAATACGCTTCACCTCATCTTTACTAGAGGCTGTTCGCCTACTGATCTGGCTGCAACCCCCCCTCTAGGTCTCTGATCACTACATTGTTTCCTTTTCTGTCTCCATTTCCTCCAACCCTAACCACTCAGCCCTTACCCAGATGGTACTACGTCTTCGCAATTTTCGCTCTCTCTTTCTCCCACTACTCTCTCTTCTTCTGTCCTATCATCTCTCCCTTCTGCTAAATCATTCTCCTTCCTGTCTCCTGATTCTGCCTCTTCGGAACTACTCTCCTCCATTTCCCTTTCCATATCCTCTGTCCCCTTCCTCCCGGCCAGCTCGGCCTTCCTCTCCTGCTCCGTGGCTGAGTGACTCATTGTGAGCTTACAGAACAGGGCTGTAGGCAGCTGATCGAAAACGGAGGAAAACTAAACTTCCAGAGGACCTATCATCCTTCCACTCACTCCTCTCCACCTTCTCTTCCTCTGTCTCTGCTGCAAAAACCACTTTCTATCACTCTAAATGTCCAGCTTCTGCTTCTAACAATAGGAAACTCTTGTCCACCTTCTTTAATCCTCCACCCCCTTCCTTCTCCATCTCTGTGGATGAGTTTGTCAAACACTTTGAATGTTGACGACATCCACTACTCATTTATTCAGCCTATTGAGTCCACTGGTCTCAGTCACACAGACCCTATGCCTTGACCTCTTTCTCCTCTCTCTCTAGTGAGGTCTGGCCTCCCGACAACCTGCCCACTCGACCCAATCTCCTTTTGCCTTCTCCAGACCATCTCTGGAGACCTTCTCCCATTCCTCATCAACTCATCCCTGAACACTGGCTGCATCCCCTCTGAATTCAAAAAGGCCCGAGTTGCTCCCGTCCTCAAGAAACAAACACTCTTCTCAACTGACGTTGAAAACTATAGACCTGTATCCCTAATTTATTTTCCTTCCAAAACACGTGAGCCTGACGTGTCTGATGCACTCTCTCATCTCCCTCAGAACCATGTTCTTGACCTGAACCAGTCAGGCTTCAAGACGGATCACTCAACCAAGACTGCTCTTCTCTGTGTCATGGAGGAAAAGCTGACTCTCTCTCCTCTGTTCTAATCCTCCTACATCTATCTGTTGCCTTTGACACCGTGAACAATCAGATCCTCCTCTCCACCCTCTCAGGGCTGGACGTCTCAGGCTCTATTAGATCCTCCTCTCCACCCTCTCAGGGCTGGGTCTCAGGCTCTATCAGATCCTCCTCTCCACCCTCTCAGGGCTGGGTATCTTAGGCTCTATCAGATCCTCCTCTCCACCCTCTCAGGGCTGGGTATCTTAGGCTCTATCAGATCCTCCTCTCCACCCTCTCAGGGCTGGGTATCTTAGGCTCTATCAGATCCTCCTCTCCACCCTCTCAGGGCTGGGTATCTTAGGCTCTATCAGATCCTCCTCTCCACCCTCTCAGGGCTGGGTATCTTAGGCTCTATCAGATCCTCCTCTCCACCCTCTCAGGGCTGGGTATCTTAGGCTCTATCAGATCCTCCTCTCCACCCTCTCAGGGCTGGGTATCTTAGGCTCTATCAGATCCTCCTCTCCACCCTCTCAGATCGTAGGTTCTATCAGATCCTCCTCTCCACCCTCTCAGGGCTGGGTATCTTAGGCTCTATCAGATCCTCCTCTCCACCCTCTCAGGGCTGGGTATCTTAGGCTCTATCAGATCCTCCTCTCCACCCTCTCAGGGCTGGGTATCGTAGGCTCTATCAGATCCTCCTCTCCACCCTCTCAGGGCTGGGTATCTTAGGCTCTATCAGATCCTCCTCTCCACCCTCTCAGGGCTGGGTATCTTAGGCTCTATCAGATCCTCCTCTCCACCCTCTCAGGGCTGGGTATCTTAGGCTCTATCAGATCCTCCTCTCCACCCTCTCAGGGCTGGGTATCGTAGGCTCTATCAGATCCTCCTCTCCACCCTCTCAGGGCTGGGTATCTTAGGCTCTATCAGATCCTCCTCTCCACCCTCTCAGGGCTGGGTATCGTAGGCTCTGCCCACTCCTGGATTGCATCCTACCTGGCAGGCCTCTCCTACCAGGTGACGTGGAGAGGATTTGTGTCTGCAACACATACTCTCACTACTGGTGTCCCCCAGGTCTCGGTTCTAGGCACTCTCATCTTTTCTCTATACACCAAGTCACTCGGCTCCGTCATATCCTCACATGGTCTCTCTTATCATTCCTATGCAGATGACACACAACTACTTTTGTCCTTCCCCCATTCTGACACCCATCTCTGCGTGCCTGGCAGATATCTCAACTTGGATGCCGGCCCACCACCTCAAGCTCAACAAGACAGTTGCTCCTCCTGGGGAAGACATGCCCGCTCAAAGACCTCTCTATCACAGTTGACAACTCCACAGAGTCACCCTCCAAGAGTGCAAAGAATCTTGGCGTGACCATGGACAACATCCTGTCGTTCTCTGCAAACATCCAAGCAGGTCCCCACTCCTGCAGGTTTATGCTCTACAACATCCGTAGAGTATGACCCTAGCTCACACAGGAAGCGGAACATCTGTAGAGTATGACCCTAGCTCACACAGGAAGCGGAACATCCGTAGAGTATGACCCTAGCTCACACAGGAAGCGGAACATCCGTAGAGTATCACCCTAGCTCATACAGGAAGTGGCGCAGGTCCTAATCCAGGCATTTGTCATCTCCTTTCTGGGCTACTGCAATTCGCTGTTGGCTGGGCTCCCCACTTGTGCCATCAAACCCCTACAACTTATCCAGAACTCTGCAGCCCTTTCCAAGTTCTCTCTTGTCAACCCGCTCCTCTGCACACTCCACTTACTTCCAGTCAAATCTCACATCAACTACAAGACCATGGTGCTTACCTACAGAACAGCAAGAGGAACTGCCCCTCCTCTGCACACTCCACTTACTTCCAGTCAAATCTCACATCAACTACAAGACCATGGTGCTTACCTACAGAACAGCAAGAGGAACTGAAACCCCCACCTCTTCAAACAGCATCTTAAATCATCTGTAAATTGCTCTGGATAAGACCTTCTGCTAAATTACTAAAATGTAAATGTCCCAAAGTATAAAATAATTTCAACCCCAGGCATCTTTCCTGGGTTACAGGCAGGGACATTCACCTGGTGTGTCAGAGGGACTTTGACACCCCAGGTCTCTTGGCCCTCCCAGGGACATTCCCTGGGAGTCAGAGGGACAGCTGTCCCAACAGACAGGCCCGGGGACTTTCACCTGGGGAGTCAAACTCATCTCTGTCCTGGCACCTCAGAGGGATAGCTGTGGAACCAGGGACATTCTCCTGGGGAGTCAGAGGGAAGCTAGAGACAGGCCGGGGACTTTCACCTGGGGAGTCAGAGGAACATCTGAAACCCCCACCTCTTCAAACAGCATCTTAAATCATCTGTAAATTGCTCTGGATAAGACCTTCTGCTAAATTACTAAAATGTAAATGTCTACAGCAAAGTATAAAATAATTTCAACCCTGTGGCCCTTTAGAAGGCATCTGTCCTGGGTTACAGGCCCAGGGACATTCACCTGGTGTGTCAGAGGGACTTACAAGACAGCTGTCCCAACAGACAGGCCCAGGGACTTACCTGGGGAGTCAGAGGGACTATAGCTGTCCCAACAGACAGGCCCAGGGACATTCACCTTGGGAGTCAGAGGGACTGTAGCTGTCCCAACAGACAGGCCCGGGGACTTTCACCTGGGGAGTCAGAGGGACTATAGCTGTCCCAACAGACAGGCCCAGGGACATTCACCTGGGGAGTCAGAGGGACTGTAGCTGTCCCAACAGACAGGCCCAGGGACATTCACCTGGGGAGTCAGAGGGACTGTAGCTGTCCCAACAGACAGGCCCGGGGACTTTCACCTGGGGAGTCAGAGGAACTATAGCTGTCCCAACAGACAAGCCCAGGGACATTCACCTGGGGAGTCAGAGGGACTACAGGACAGCTGTCCCAACAGACAGGCCCAGGGACATTCACCTGGTGTGTCAGAGGGACTACAGGACAGCTGTCCCAACAGACAGGCCCAGGGACATTCACCTGGGGAGTCAGAGGGACTGTAGCTGTCCCAACAGACAGGCCCGGGGACTTTCACCTGGGGAGTCAGAGGAACTATAGCTGTCCCAACAGACAGGCCCAGGGACATTCACCTGGGGAGTCAGAGTGACTACAGGACAGCTGTCCCAACAGACAGGCCCAGGGACCTGGGGAGTCAGGACAGCTGTCCCAACAGACAGGCCCAGGGACATTCACCTGGGGAGTCAGAGGGACTATAGCTGTCCCAACAGACAGGCCCAGGGACATTCACCTGGGGAGTCAGAGGAACTATAGCTGTCCCAACAGACAGGCCCAGGGACATTCACCTGGGGAGTCAGAGGGACTATAGCTGTCCCAACAGACAGGCCCAGGGACATTCACCTGGGGAGTCAGAGGGACTGTAGCTGTCCCAACAGACAGGCCCAGGGACATTCACCTGGGGAGTCAGAGGGACTATAGCTGTCCCAACAGACAGGCCCAGGGACATTCACCTGGGGAGTCAGAGGGACTGTAGCTGTCCCAACAGACAGGCCCAGGGACATTCACCTGGGGAGTCAGAGGGACTGTAGCTGTCCCAACAGACAGGCCCAGGGACATTCACCTGGGGAGTCAGAGGGACTATAGCTGTCCCAACAGACAGGCCCAGGGACATTCACCTGGGGAGTCAGAGGGACTGTAGCTGTCCCAACAGACAGGCCCAGGGACATTCACCTGGGGAGTCAGAGGGACTATAGCTGTCCCAACAGACAGGCCCAGGGACATTCACCTGGGGAGTCAGAGGGACTGTAGCTGTCCCAACAGACAGAGAGGTAGGGATGTGCCTTCGTCATACTTTCGGTCACCGCTCCACTGCACTAGCTCGGCTCTGTGTGATGTTCACAATCATTTGGTGTGCTCTATCCGGAGAGAATATTGCAGTCTTTAGTGCAGTCAGCGGTTGTAATTTATCTCTGTACAGGCCACTCAGCTAACATGCAATTTGATAAGCCTAGCCATAATGTTAAGGGAGCATTCTGATAACTGTGTATAATATGACAGTGGATAAGGGGATTTCTCAAAAAAATTCCCGAAAAGGAGTTTGGCTATTTCTATGATTTGATATTGTTTGAGAGAGAACATTTAAACTAGGGGGGACAGTTTGTAGCTGTCTAACATAGCTTATGTTTTATTGCAAAATGGTTTGCTGTGAATGATGTTAGATGTCATTCATGTGAATTTCCCCCACATATCTTCCATGTTTCATTTTAAAGGCTGACATTTTGAAAAGTAGGATATGAGGATTTGTGAAGGAGGTTATCATCAGTCTTTTATACTCATCCCTTTATTTCCCATAAGCTTTCCCCCTCCACAGTGAACTGTTTAGCCACAATACCCATGTTGTTGGAAAATAAAGGGGGGATCAGAATTAACTTGTTTTAGAAAATGACCATGAAGTGCCCGAAAGGGTACAGAGCCTCTCTCTCTCTCTCTCTCTCTCTCTCTCTCTCTCTCTCTCTCTCTCTCTCTCTCTCTCTCTCTCCCCCTCTCTCTCTCTCTCTCTCCCTCTCTCTCTCCCTCTCTCTCTCTCCCCCACTCTCTCTCTCTCCCCCACTCTCTCTCTCTCTCCCCCAAACTCTCTCTCTCTCCCTCTCTCTCCCTCTCACTCTCTCCACCTCCCTCCCAAGGGGTAATGTGTGTCAGCCTCATTCCTCTCATGGTAAAATATGCTATCTGTGCCTGCCTGCCAGTCTATGTGTGTGCATCCAAATAGTACCCCTTTCCCTTGTGTAGCGCACTACTTTTGACTAGGGCCCATAGGGATGACGTAGGGAAAAGGGTACCATTTGGCACACACCCTACGTGAGAGTTTCATGTTAATCCTCATGAAACATTACTTTGTGCGCATGAATAAATAAAAAGCTACTCGGCGGGTAATTGAGGTGCCGTGCCACTAACAAACGACAACACAATTTGTAAATTAGATTTTTCTTCCTCCCAATCTGGGGCCCCAAGATGATTTATATCAAATTACATAATTTACTAAAACCATGAGATCCACCAAGAGCACACCCATCCGATTTGTTTTCCACCCAGATGACAGTTGGCTATTTAGCCTTTAAAGGCCCCTAATTATAATATAATATTCTGTCCAATTTTTTTTAATTGAGAATGTTAATGTACATTATGTGTCTAACTCTATGAATTCAGTGATAAAATAGTATACCTTTCAAAGTAAGATAGCTGTTGTATATTAATTCAACACGTTTTCCCCCAGTAGAGACTCTTTATCTTGAACAGATTAATGAACAAGTAGACAGTTGAGTGACAAAACCTTTACTTTGTTTATCAATGTGAAAACCTGAGGGCAACAAAGTGTAGACAGCAGATTCAAGTTAATTTACCTCAGTAGACGTGATATCGGTAACCCTCTAGAGCAGAGTACTGTAGATTATCATTGTAAAAACACCTGGGGGACTTTCATTAAATTGATACATACTCTTTAAGCCAACCTGACTGAGGTATACAAGCAGTGGTCCGGCTTCATTTGAATAATTAACGATTAATGATTTAACTAACAAACGCAGAACAGCAAATCTTCAATTCGTGATGTGATGCCCGTGGGTTGTTTTTGGAACACAGTGTTATCTTTCACACTACCCTGACAACTATCCCTGTAATTCAGTGTTATCTCCTGTGATTTGAAGCCTCCTATGAACCACCTGGGAACAGAATAATCAAAAACATTTATAGTTTTTAGTCACGTCATTTACAAAACTGAGCTACACATTTTATAGGTGTTCAATATCTCCCCAGAAAAGCAAAGCCTTGGAAGCTGCATTGATTTCCGAGGTCCTCTTCTCCTGCCCTTGTGCTGCTTGACCCACTTATTCGCTCATCTTTCCTACTTTTCTCGGGAGGGTTATGCTCGCGTACTGCTTTCGCCATTACAGAGTGGACGGCAGCCAGCTACCCTGTACAGCCTCTCTTTGTATGAGTTAGGTGATACCGGCTCAGTTAGTCAACATCATAAATCACCAGCCAAATTGACGTATGTGCCACAGGAGAGAAGATCCTTCTAGGAGTCTAAGAAGACCACATAGAGGCAATAATAACCTCAGTGGTGATGCTAGCTGATGGGTATTGACAAAGCACTGAGTTAGACCTAAACCATGGCCCTTATCCCCCTCTGCAATGATCCAGCATTACATCAGCGTCCACTGTAAAACCCATCGCTATAGCTTAACATTTTATTATACACGTCAATGTTTATTGATCAGAACCCTGTCAGCAGTGTAATAAAACGCTATTTAAACTTCAAGGTGTAAATGCCAAAATAGAAAATTAAACAATATGCCTGGTGTTGTGCTTTGGGACGTAATCACAGTATCAAGAAAGCAATGATTTGAGTTGTCTCATTTAGCGTTTTGTTTTGGGATGTAACACAGTATCAACAGAGCAATGATTACTCTAAATTCTGGCACTATAACAACTCTTTCATACACAAGAATCCTCCCTGAAATGCCCTCACTATATCCCAGCAAAACAGAGAACACTAGTTATTTTCACCAATGCAGCAAGAAAGACATTTCACTGTACTTGTGCACATGACATTAAAACTTGAAAACTTGAATTTCTCGAAGACTACATTTAAAAAGAAAATTATAATGAAAACTTCCTAAGAAATTCCCCCCCCCCCCAAAAAAAATTGTACACACTCTAATTATGTTCCCAAATATTAAATGGGTAGAGCACTCAACTTTTCAGCACTCATTCTCAGTGCCCTTTTCAGGGTTACACGGATAATGCTGAAGCAGTTAATGTAGACAATTAGTGCAGCCAATGAACACCGTGTTGGGTGTGACATGGTCATTCATGTAATGAGGGATGGGAAGAAAAAAAAACATGTTTTTTACAGCATGACAATAATGTTCAGTACACGGGGTAAATACTTACATCACCTTTTAGGGTAATAACATTAAATAGAATAGAATACATCATGTTAACATCAACAATCATTATCGCTACCTTTCAGTTACTTTTATCTAGGTTTCATCATTCCATGTCATATCTTCTTGTGATACAAGCATAGTGCACGATGAGCGCCAATAGCATTTGGAAGCATGATATATGCTAATAAAGCTGTGGGCAAAACATTTTTTATTTATTTATTTGGTTTTTGAAATGTTCATGTAAATTGCTCTGAGATCAAAGTCAATATTCAAAACCACTAGGGGTCAGAGTTCTTAGGAAGAAGATCCAATGGGCCTCCCTCTGTGAGATGGGTGCCAATAATGTCTGAGTGAGCTTAATTTGAAACTTGCTCAACTAAAGAGGATAAGGGGAGACTATCAGAGGCTAGGGCGGACTAGTTGAGACTGGCAGGCTGACTTTAAGCCAAGTTCCTCTGGAAGGCTACATCATAATTGCTAATAGGGTTGAAAGCAGGCTTGGGGCAGGTCTTTTGAGATCCTCTCTTCCTCCCTAGGATTAGCATGTTTAAGAGGCTTCCTTTCAGCAAACTAGAATGGACATTGTAACTATAAGGATGAGGATTGAGGAGAAAAGGATTTACCAATTTGGAAATATTGTCCTATTTTCAAATTACTTGTAGCTAGCTATCCTTATAACCTTATAAGAGTTTAATGAAAGCATATTGAATAGGCTCCATTTGACTGTACATGTTTGTCTGCAAAACACTAGCTAGCTAAGTAGGACTTCCAGTTTGTTTCCAAACTCATTCTGTGGACATATTGCCTTTCTTTTCCCTCTCGAACACATTGCTGTGCCTCCACAGTATTTGTTTTCAAGTATTTCATAAGGAATTACGAATTGTCATTGGAATATAATGGAGACTGCAACATTGTTTTGTTCTTATTATTAACGGTTTATCTATTTATCCAAATGTTGGATACATAGAAGCTGACTATTAATTCATCTGAATTCTGTAATATTTGAGAGAAAAAACCTACAGCGTCTTGATACTTGTGAGAGATGACTTGATCTCTCTCTGGGCTGTAGACATTTCGTTGCCGATAATATAATAAAGAAATATCTTGGTTCATGGCTTTACAAGGGTTGGCAAGTGTGGATTGAGATACCAATACAGCTAGCGGCATTGAATCATTAACACAATCTCTCTTTTAGAAGTAATATTCATTCCATATTCAATTCAATGCTAAAATAATACAATACATAAGAAGCTAAGGCACTGGACTCAATTCATTTGAAAACAGTATTGAAGGTTTTTACACAGTAGTTACTTTTCTCATTCATTAAAAATCACAATGTTCTGTATAGTCTGGTATGACGACTTCCAGACAGTTTCCAGAACTTGAGATGTGAGTACACAGTCAGTCACAAAGACAACAATCATCTTTCTGATTTTCCTTTTCTTGCAATAGGACTTTTATTTCCATATGAGCAGGGTTTGAGTAAAGAGTATATATTGCTCTCTTTACTAGTTAAAATGTTTAAATAAGACATGCAATTTGACTTGGTGCAGAGCTCATCAATATGAAATTGGTGCAGCAGAGTGAAACGGAACGAAAGGAGACAGGTCTGGATGGACACCATCTCCATTAATCTACAGCCAGTTCGCCATTTTCTGAAGCGTCCATCTTTGCCGATTAGGAACTTCACAAGACATAAAACACAGCGAATATTTTTGAAGTTTCTCCTTGACAACAATATGGAAACATTAAAAATGTGAATCAAACCTCTAAATGCTTGATATCTTAGATCAAATAAAAAAAATGGAATCAAATCAAAATGTATTTGTCACATGCGCCGAATACAACAGGTGTGGTACAGTGAAATGCTAACTTATAAAGCCCTTAACCAACAAAAGCCGTTTTTAAGAAAACATTTATAAAACAGAAATATAACAAATACTTAACGAGCAACAATAAAATAACATTGTCTTCATATGTTGACGACGTAGCTATAATAATCTGATTAATACAGACGTATCCCTGTATAACTGTATAACCCCCGGTGTATCCCATTTCCCCAGTATTGTATAACCCCCGGTGTATCCCTTTTCTCCAGTATTGTATAACCCCCGGTGTATCCCTTTTCTCCAGTATTGTATAACCCCCGGTGTATACCTTTTCTCCAGTACTGTATAACCCCCGGTGTATCCCTTTTCTCCAGAATTGTATAACCCCCGGTGTATCCCTTTTCACCAGTATTGTATAACCCCCGGTGTATCCCTTTTCTCCAGAATTGTATAACCCCCGGTGTATCCCTTTTCTCCAGTATTGTATAACCCCCGGTGTATCCCTTTTCTCCAATATTGTATAACCCCCGGTGTATCCCTTTTCTCCGGTATTGTATAACCCCCGGTGTATCCCTTTTCTCCAGTATTGTATAACCCCTGGTGTATCCCTTTTCTCCAATATTGTATAACCCCCGGTGAATCCCTTTTCTCCAATATTGTATAACCCCCGGTGAATCCCTTTTCTCCAATATTGTATAACCCCCGGTGTATCCCTTTTCTCCAGAATTGTATAACCCCCGGTGTATCCTTTTTCTCCAGTACTGTATAACCCCCGGTGTATCCCGTTTCGCCAGTATTGTATAACCCCTAATATATCCCGTTTCCCCAGTATTGTATAACCCCTAATATATCCCGTTTCGCCAGTATTGTATAACCCCTAATATATCCCGTTTCCCCAGTATTGTATAACCCCTAATATATCCCGTTTCCCCAGTATTGTATAACCCCTAATATATCCCGTTTCTCCAGTATTGTATAACCCCCGGTGTATCCCGTTTCCCCGGTATTGTATAACCCCCGGTGTATCCCGTTTCCCTGGTATTGTATAACCCCCAGTGTATCCTGTTTCCCCGGTATTGTATAACCCCCGGCCCCGGTGTATCCCTTTTCTCCAGTATTGTATAACCCCCGGTGTAACCCTTTTTTCCAGTACTGTATAACCCCCGGTGTATCCCTTTTCTCCAGAATTGTATAACCCCCGGTGTAACCCTTTTTTCCAGTACTGTATAACCCCCGGTGTATCCCTTTTCTCCAGAATTGTATAACCCCCGGTGTATCCCTTTTTTCCAGTACTGTATAACCCCCGGTGTATCCCTTTTCTCCAGAATTGTATAACCCCCGGTGTATCCCTTTTCTCCAGTATTGTATAACCCCCGGTGTATCCCTTTTCTCCAATATTGTATAACCCCCGGTGTATCCCTTTTCTCCAGTATTGTATAACCCCCGGTGTATCCCGTTTCTTCGGTATTGTATAACCCCCGGTGCATCCCGTTTCTCCAGTACTGTATAACCCCCGGTGTATCCCGTTTCCCCGGTATTGTATAACCCCCGGTATATCCATATTCCCTACTTGTCCAATACATCAGGTATTTGTTCTTGTTATCTGTCAGTCAAAATTTGATTCCAATAGAGTTGATAATATTTAACAAATCCCCCCCCTGTTGCTCTCAGCCCCCTAAATTATGTGGCGCTTGAAGATTTGTCTGCAGTACCAAATTATTAAATGCTTTTTCTTGATCCCAGAGGAGTCAGCCACACCATAAGAAATACAATTTCACAATATGGTGATGATTGCAAGAAGGAAGCTAAAAAGAGGCGATGAAGTCAACAGAATGGGGGCGGCAGGGTAGCCTAGTGGTTAGAGTTTTGGGCCAGTAACCGAAAGGTTACGGGATCGAATCCCCGAAGTGACAAGGTAAAAATCTATTGTTCTGCCCCTGAACAAGACAGTTAACCCACTTGTTCCCCGATAGGCCGTCATTGTAAATAAGAATTTGTTCTTAACTGACTTGCCTAGTTAAATAAAGGCAATCAAAAATCATGTTAAAACAACAACTGTGCTGTATACTGTCCCAAATTCAACCGAGTGGGTTTGAAATGTGATTCTAACGCAGCCCCTTGGGTTGAACACTTGACCTAACTGCTGGGTAAATTAGACTACATTACAGGGTTTCTGGGTTAAAACAAGCCAGGAAATTTGGGTTTGTGGGATTGACCCAGCAGCTGGGTAAATGTATGTTTACTTTCTGTGTCATCCTAATTTAAATGTTGATTATATCTTTTTTTGTAACCTTCTCTACCATCCTACCCCCCTTCCATTTCCTACAGACACACAATGAACATACCATGTTGCTGCTTTTCACAACGTACATCAAGTCAGTGACGTAAAAAATATATATTATTTTTTAAAGAACAATGAAAAAAACCTATTGTCTAAATATGTACTGTTTCACAGGATACGATTTCACAATTAGAACGTGTATTATTTCACAAACCAAAACAGTCCCAAACAAAAGACTGAAGCCTCAGTTGAACTTGATGTGCACACAAAGTGTACCTGTGTAAAAGACACTGTCTGTCTGAACTGCTATTAAACACAGATCTGTCTGATCAGACCGTGTCAGAGCTAATCAATAGATGTTCACACAGACCGTGTCAGAGCTAATCAATAGATGTTCACAGACAGACAGACCGTGTCAGAGCTAATCAATGGATGTTCACAGACAGACAGACCGTGTCAGAGCTAATCAATAGATGTTCACAGACAGACAGACAGACAGACCGTGTCAGAGCTAATCAATAGATGTTCACAGACAGACAGACAGACCGTGTCAGAGCTAATCAATAGATGTTCACAGACAGACAGACAGATAGACAGACAGACAGACAGACAGACAGACAGACAGACAGACAGACAGACAGACAGACAGACAGACAGACAGACAGACAGACAGACAGACAGACCGTGTCAGAGCTAATGTTCACAGACAGACAGACAGACAGACAGACAGACAGACAGACAGACAGACAGACAGACAATGGATGTTCACAGACAGACAGACAGACAGACAGACAGACAGACAGACACAGAGCTAACAGACAGACAGACAGAGCTAATCAATGGATGTTCACAGACAGACAGACCATGTCAGAGCTAATCAATAGATGTTCACAGACAGACAGACCGTGTCAGAGCTAATCAATGGATGTTCACAGACAGACAGACCGTGTCAGAGCTAATCAATGGATGTTCACAGACAGACAGACAGACAGACAGACAGACAGACCATGCTGTTTTGCCATACAGTAATGTTGAAGGGACAAGAGTCAAATATTATATGTGAAGGTCACTACTAAGGTCACGGAATAATGACTCATTACTTAACAACTGTATTTCATTCATAAAGCACATTTCACAATCACCAAAAATGTAACATTTTGTATTTAAAATAAATTGTTGTGATATATTGAAAGCGTACCGGAACGGGCTTCTGTAGTTGAAGTAAAGGCAAACGAGTCACGCACCATACTGTGGGCAAAAAGCAGGCACAAATGCATTTTTAAAAAAAAGCTAACTAAAAGTCAATTTAGCAAAGCTATAAATAGTGCCTTATAGAACATATTAGAATTGGAATGAGACACTCATGGCTCATCCATCCATTGATATATTAATTCACAGGAACACATCAGCCGTAGGGCTGTGCCTCCTTCTGTCACTTGTAAACCAACTTTATTGTTCAGTGGGGGGAATACTCGCAAGAAGTCTTATTGCTCCTGGCAGCTGAGTCACTCTGAAGGAATTCCCATGTAGGGGCACCGTGAGAAAGTCTTACTGCAAGGGGTATTCTGCTCCTGGCAGCTGAGTCACTCTGAAGGAATTCCCATGTAGGGGCACCGTGAGAAAGCCTTTACTGCAAGGGATATTCTGCTCCTGGCAGCTGAGTCACTCTGTAGGAATTCCCATGTAGGGGCACCGTGAGAAAGTCTTACTGCAAGGGGTATTCTGCTCCTGGCAGCTGAGTCACTCTGAAGGAATTCCCATGCAGGGGCACCGTGAGAAAGCCTTACTGCAAGGGGTATTCTGCTCCTGGCAGCTGAGTCACTCTGTAGGAATTCCCATGTAGGGGCACCGTGAGAAAGTCTTACTGCAAGGGGTATTCTGCTCCTGGCAGCTGAGTCACTCTGAAGGAATTCCCATGCAGGGGCACCGTGAGAAAGCCTTACTGCAAGGGGTATTCTGCTCCTGGCAGCTGAGTCACTCTGTAGGAATTCCCATGTAGGGGCACCGTGAGAAAGTCTTACTGCAAGGGGTATTCTGCTCCTGGCAGCTGAGTCACTCTGAAGGAATTCCCATGCAGGGGCACCGTGAGAAAGCCTTACTGCAAGGGGTATTCTGCTCCTGGCAGCTGAGTCACTCTGTAGGAATTCCCATGTAGGGGCACCGTGAGAAAGTCTTACTGCAAGGGGTATTCGGCTCCTGGCAGCTGAGTCACTCTGTAGGAATTCCCATGCAGGGGCACCGTGAGAAAGTCTTACTGCAAGGGGTATTCTGCTCCTGGCAGCTGAGTCACCGGGGTCTGTAGGAATTCCCATACAGGGGCACCGTGAGAAAGTCTTACTGCAAGGGGTATCCTGCTCCTGGCAGCTGAGTCACTCTGTAGGAATTCCCATGCAGGGGCACCGTGAGAAAGTCTTACTGCAAGGGGTATTCTGCTCCTGGCAGCTGAGTCACTCTGTAGGAATTTCCAAGCAAGGGCACCGTGAGAAAGTCTTACTGCAAGGGGTATTCTGCTCCTGGCAGCTGAGTCACCGGGGTCTGTAGGAATTCCTATGCAGGGGCACCGTGAGAAAGTCTTACTGCAAGGGGTATCCTGTTCCTGGCAGCTGAGTCACCGGGGTCTGTAGGAATTCCCATGCAGGGGCACCGTGAGAAAGTCTTACTGCAAGGGGTATCCTGCTCCTGGCAGCTGAGTCACCGGGGTCTGTAGGAATTCCCATGCAGGGGCACCGTGAGAAAGTCTTACTGCAAGGGGTATCCTGCTCCTGGCAGCTGAGTCACCGGGGTCTGTAGGAATTCCCATGCAGGGGCACTGTGAGAAAGTCTTACTGCAAGGGGTATTCTGCTCCTGGCAGCTGAGTCACTGGGGTCTGTAGGAATTCCCATGCAGGGGCACCGTGAGAAAGTCTTACTGCAAGGGGTATTCTGCTCCTGGCAGCTGAGTCACTCTGTAGGAATTCCCATGCAGGGGCACCGTGAGAAAGTCTTATTGCAAAGGGTATTCTACTCCTGGCAGCTGAGTCACCGGGGTCTGTAGGAATTCCCATGCAGGGGCACCATGAGAAAGTTGATAAACACATAATAGGACATGAAGCAGACATCCAGTGCCCCAAGCAGTGTGACTTGCTCCAATGCTGGTCCACTAATGACTGTAAACACTTGTGAGCGGTCCCCAAGAGCCTACCCACAAAATGGGTAGGGACTGGGTCACCTGTGACAAAACCATCGTTGGGAGTTAAAAACACGATGGAAATATGTTGTTGTTTTTTAATTCAGGAATTTAATGTAAAAATACATTGCTATGTGCACTACGTCATCACGCTTTTATCCACAATAAATACGTTTGCTGGAAACATCTCCGGTAGGAAAATATGCGTATTGTGTTATGCAGATTGTCTTTTTTTAATATTCGTGTGAAAATCCGTTGCAAATTGGATGTAAATCTCCCTAATGTCTTAGAGTGTGCAGTTATGTCTAACAGATTTTGAAATGCTGTTCTTTTCATTCAAGGTTTACAAAATGCCATCATCTAATTTCCCCATAAATAATCTCACTCTGCCTATCCACTGCTTCATAGACTTACTGCAAGTCAATGAAAGACTCCCTGGTCTCATTGAAACCGGCTTGGAAAGTCTTCCTGCCAATCCTGTAGACCGGTGATGGGAGAAGTCATGAAGCGACGTCACCTTGTGTTTCTGGACTGTTTATTGAATAACTTGATTGTTTCAGGATTTAAAAAAAAATGGAAACGAGAATGTGAGACACCACCAACAGCGTAATTTCAAACTATACCTACACTTCAAATGAGAATATCTTAAGCCTGCTTCTCTCTGGGCTGGCAAAGCAAAAGTGTTTTTTTTTTGTCCCTGAAGACCGCAATCCAGATATCAGTGAGTTTTCCCGAGCAGATTTAAAATGTAGAAGTCCTGAGAAATCTATAGTACAGCAGTGTCACGGTTTTCATGTGGTGAAGGAGAGTCGGACCAACCTGCAGCGTGTATATTGCGATCCATGTTCAATCACACAACGTAACACGAATCCAAAACAGAAACTCTACAAAACAGTAAACGTAGTGAAAACCGAAACAGCCTTAACTGGTGCAAAAGAACACATACTAATGCCATCAAGACACTAAGGACAATCACCCACGACAAACTCAAAGAATATGGCTGCCTAAATATGGTTCCCAATCAGAGACAACGATAAGCACCTGCCTCTGATTGAGAACCACTCCAGACAGCCATAAACTTTGCTAGATAACCCCACTAGCTACAATCCTAAATCCATACACACCAAAACCCCAAGACAAAACACACCACAATACAAAAACTCCATGCCACACCCTGGCCTGACCCAATACATGAAGAAAAACACAAAATACTTAGACCAGGGCGTGACAAGCAGACAATAACTTTAAAAATATATATATTTTATTAAACTTAAAAAATAATAATTTGACAGACAAAAATATACATTGACAAAAACAATAGACAACTTAACATTTACATACATTTCCACATTTTTTTATGACTCAACACTTGCTCAGATCTACATGAGCCGCGTACGACCTCAGATTGTGTTATGTTGTAGTAGTTTTCCATTGTAGTTAATCACTAGTCTGACTAACACGTGACTCTTGAGGTCCTCCTGACTCCATTGTCTGGAATGGCTCTTTGATGTTGTCGGCAAAATGCGCTGATAATGAAGGGGGCTGTGATTTTACTGGTTGGCTCTCTTCTGTCTTTCTCCCACAGCCACACATAGCCCCTGAACCCCGCCCCCTTCTATTACAATGGTTGGGTTTTCAAATCCAAAACAAAGAGTAATCTCAACCAATCAAAACCCGTCACAGAATTTAATTGCAAATATTCCATGAACAAACAGCCTCCTTTCCAGCCCAGCGTGGTCACAGCTCACCCTGCGCTGTGAGTCTCGTGGGTTATGTCAGCTAGGCTAGTTAATCGCAGATGGGGCAATATTTTCTCACCTTGCTTGCTCGGGGATTTGACCCAGCGACCTATCAGTTACTCGCCCAATGCTCTTATTAAGTGCTAGGCTTAATTGCTAGGGGGGAGATTTTAAGGGATAGTTTCACCTACATTTTTTTAAATTAAAAACTTTTAGGGAAGGGTTGATAAGTCAGGTCAAATAGTTGAACAAAGACGAGTGAGTAAAGAGCTAAATTAATAGGGGCGGATGTAGCTTCCAGGTTAGAAAGACAGACCGATATTCCATCCTCGAGCTGCCTGCAGGGAAATCTGCATGAAGTGAACCGTCAACCAGAGGGTTACCAGCTACAATATCTCTGTATACTACCTACATATGTTGTGCCCTTGAACAAGGCCCCTATACATGCCCATGAGCTGTCCCAGCCTGTGATGTGCGTGTGTGTGTGTCGTGTGTCAGGTTGGTCACTATGATAGGATATCTGTGCAAATAATCAATAAACCAAATATGGTCAAATGAAGGCCAGACTATCAATGGTAGCTCTGCATATAATGTATCTAGTACCAAAGAGGCTCTGGTGAAGTTAAGTCTTTCAAAATCTCTATCCCCACTCTCAAAAATAAATGTATCAGTTACCCTCAAACTTTGGAATCTAAGAAGCCAGGTTCCAGTCATCCAGTGTCTTTTTTTACCATGGTTTCTCTCCAATTGGTAGTTACAGGCTTGTCTCATTGCTGCAACTCCCGTACGGACTCGGGAGAGGTGAAGGTCGAGAGCCGCGTGTCCTCCGAAACAAGACCCAACTAAGCCGCGCAGCTTCTTGACACAATAACCGATTAACCCGGAAGCCAGCCACACCAATGTGTAGGAGGAAACACCAGCCTGTGATGCCCAGCCCGTCACAGGAGCGGCTAGTGAGCGATGGGACAAGGACATCCCTGCCAGCCAAACCCTCCGCTAACCTGGACGACGCTGGGCCAATTGTGCGCCGCCCCATGGGTCTCCCGGTCGCAGCCGGCTGCGACAGAGCCTGGTCTCAAACCAGGATCTCTATTGGAACAGCTAGCACTGCCATGCAGTGCCTTATAGCTTGGTTAAATTTACCCAGATGGAGAATTTTAAATTGGCTAATGTAGCTAACGAGTGAAAATGTGTCCGAGGAAGTCCAAAAGAAGTGCCATACTAAACTAGCTAAGGTAGCTAGCTCGCTAAATTTAGTTAGCTACCATTACAGACACTGACAGAGTTAGCTAAGTGACAACTCTTCAGTAAGCTAGCGTACCACAGCCAGTGATATTAGCACAGAAAATGGCTAGCTAGCAAACAGTCATCAGCTAGCTAGCTCAAGATAACGTTAGCTAGCTACCTAATTATGATATGGCAACCTATTTCACCTGACTGACCATCAAATTCATAACGTTTGTTACTTACCGTTTTCACGGTTTTCAGTCAGTCAAAACACCCTTATTCGGTCTAAATAACATTAGCCGCTTTCTACTTGTCAGTCACTCAGTCGCACTAGCTAGAACTAGAACTCTTGCAAGTGTTCTGGTGGACTTCACACGCTGGTGGCAGGAGAATGAACCCACTGGCTGGGTCAACTATCCATAGTTAATAACCCAGCACCAACAACCCAACCCTGCTGCATTTACAGATAATAACCAAACTATAGACCTAATGCCTGCAACCCAGCAGTTGGGTCATCCAAACAACCCAACATTTTTTGTGAGTGTAACTTACATCTCAAAGCCATGCATGCAGGAGGGTTCCCGAGTGGCACAGTGGTCTGAGGCACTGCATCTCAGGGCTAGAGGCGTCACTACAGACCCTGAGTTTGATTCCAGCGTCGTCCGGGTTAGGGTTTGGCCGGAGTTGGCCATCATTGTAAATAAGAATATTTTCATAACCGACTTGCCAAATTACATAAAGGTTCAATAAAAATGTAAAAGAAGCCTTGACCCTGTCTGGTGTTTATCTACATGTCCTCAGTTTGATTGAGGGCCTCAATCTGTATTTCTGCCTTGTAACTGATTGCTTCTTGAAAGAGAGAAGGATCACCACGTGATCAAGACGAGCTAGCTACTAATTTAAAGCAATGAAAGATCTAATTGTTACAAGGAATTAATGTATGGGGGCTACATTTATGAGAATAATACGTGCGTTTACTTACCTTATTAATCTTGAAGATAATACACTAATTTATCACTGAATAAAAGTGTTATGAGTGAGGTCACCACAACCAGGGTGCTGATGCATCCTCCTCCAACAACACAGGTAGGGGAAGGATGTCCATGTGCTAAAAGGAAGTTTTTGCTTTGATGTCAAATCAATTCATATTTATTGGTTAATATAGTTGCTAACTTGCTACCTACGTTAGCTGTTGTGCTAGCTAAAAAGCTTCTGAACTGTGATCTCCCTGATTGGAAATTGTTGCCACAGATTTGCCACAGATTCAAATTGAGCCCCGGCAGAATTGTCTGCCAGAAAAAAAAAAACAATTTGGGCAAAATGTTTACCACTAGTGGAAATAAATATTATTGTTGCCGAAGGTTTACCACAGCTTCACAACTAGTGGTAATAAATATTATTGTTGCCAAATGTTTGCCGCAGATTCACCACTAGTGGCAAGCATTTGCTAACTTTTGGAAACATTTTGTGGCACACTATTTAGTTTGCAGTAAATTTTCCACAAACGTGGGAAGTTTTCAGCAATAAATTCATTTTTGTAAGGGTATATAGTGCACTACTTTTTACTAGCGGATTGTTAGAGTTACACACTAGTAAAAGCTATCTATGAAAAGCTGAGACTCTCACAAACACACACCTATAACAGGTTTTGCTCCACTGTGCTGACAAGCTACTACAAGAGTCATTAGAAGGTAAGGGGTTCTTCTACATAGGAGATCCTAGGACATCCTAGGACACAGTGTCTATGATACTGTAATGGGTTCTTCTACATAGGAGATACTAGGAAATCCTAGGACATAGTGTCTATGATACTGTAATGGGTTCTTCTACATAGGAGATACTAGGACATCCTAGGACATAGTGTCTATGATACTGTAATGGGTTCTTCTACATAGGAGATACTAGGACATCCTAGGACATAGTGTCTATGATACTGTAATGGGTTCTTCTACATAGGAGATACTAGGACATCCTAGGACATAGTGTCTATGATACTGTAATGGGTTCTTCTACATAGGAGATACTAGGACATCCCAGGACATAGTGTCTATGATACTGTAAGGGGTTCTTCTACATAGGAGATACTAGGACATCCTAGGACATAGTGTCTATGATACTGTAATGGGTTCTTCTACATAGGAGATACTAGGACATCCTAGGACATAGTGTCTATGATACTGTAATGGGTTCTTCTACATAGGAGATACTAGGACATCCTAGGACATAGTGTCTATGATACTGTAATGGGTTCTTCTACATAGGAGATACTAGGACATCCCAGGACATAGTGTCTATGATACTGTAAGGGTTCTTCTACATAGGAGATACTAGGACATCCTAGGACATAGTGTCTATGATACTGTAATGGGTTCTTCTACATAGCAGATACTAGGACATCCTAGGACATAGTGTCTATAATACTGTAATGGGTTCTTCTACATAGGAGATACTAGGACATCCTAGGACATAGTGTCTATGATACTGTAATGGGTTCTTCTACATAGGAGATACTAGGACATCCCAGTACATAGTGTCTATGATACTGTAATGGGTTCTTCTACATAGGAGATACTAGGGCATCCTAGGACATAGTGTCTATGATACTGTAATGGGTTCTTCTACATAGGAGATACTAGGACATCCTAGGACATAGTGTCTATGATACTGTAATGGGTTCTTCTACATAGGAGATACTAGGACATCCTAGGACATAGTGTCTATGATACTGTAATGGGTTCTTCTACATAGGAGATACTAGGACATCCTAGGACATAGTGTCTATGATACTGTAATGGGTTCTTCTACATAGGAGATACTAGGACATCCCAGTACATAGTGTCTATGATACTGTAATGGGTTCTTCTACATAGGAGATACTAGGACATCCTAGGACATAGTGTCTATGATACTGTAATGGGTTCTTCTACATAGGAGATACTAGGACATCCCAGTACATAGTGTCTATGATACTGTAATGGGTTCTTCTACATAGGAGATACTAGGACATCCTAGGACATAGTGTCTATGATACTGTAATGGGTTCTTCTACATAGGAGATACTAGGACATCCTAGGACATAGTGTCTATGATACTGTAATGGGTTCTTCTACATAGGAGATACTAGGACATCCTAGGACATAGTGTCTATGATACTGTAATGGGTTCTTCTACATAGGAGATACTAGGACATCCTAGGACATAGTGTCTATGATACTGTAATGGGTTCTTCTACATAGGAGATACTAGGACATCCTAGGACATAGTGTCTATGATACTGTAATGGGTTCTTCTACATAGGAGATACTAGGACATCCTAGGACATAGTGTCTATGATACTGTAAGGGGTTCTTCTACATAGGAGATACTAGGACATCCTAGGACATAGTGTCTATGATACTGTAATGGGTTCTTCTACATAGGAGATACTAGGACATCCTAGGACATAGTGTCTATGATACTGTAATGGGTTCTTCTACATAGGAGATACTAGGACATCCTAGGACATAGTGTCTATGATACTGTAATGGGTTCTTCTACATAGGAGATACTAGGACATCCTAGGACATAGTGTCTATGATACTGTAATGGGTTCTTCTACATAGGAGATACTAGGACATCCTAGGACATAGTGTCTATGATACTGTAATGGGTTCTTCTGCATAGGAGATACTAGGACATCCTAGGACATAGTGTCTATGATACTGTAATGGGTTCTTCTACATAGGAGATACTAATGGGTTCTTCTACATAGGAGATAAGGGCATCCTAGGACATAGTGTCTATGATACTGTAATGGGTTCTTCTACATAGGAGATACTAGGACATCCCAGGACATAGTGTCTATGATACTGTAATGGGTTCTTCTACATAGGAGATACTAGGACATAGTGTCTATGATACTGTAATGGGTTCTTCTACATAGGAGATACTAGGACATCCTAGGACATAGTGTCTATGATACTGTAATGGGTTCTTCTACATAGGAGATACTAGGACATCCTAGGACATAGTGTCTATGATACTGTAATGGGTTCTTCTACATAGGAGATACTAGGACATCCTAGGACATAGTGTCTATGATACTGTAATGGGTTCTTCTACATAGGAGATACTAGGACATCCTAGGACATAGTGTCTATGATACTGTAATGGGTTCTTCTACATAGGAGATACTAGGACATCCTAGGACATAGTGTCTATGATACTGTAATGGGTTCTTCTACATAGGAGATACTAGGACATCCTAGGACATAGTGTCTATGATACTGTAATGGGTTCTTCTACATAGGAGATACTAGGACATCCTAGGACATAGTGTCTATGATACTGTAATGGGTTCTTCTACATAGGAGATACTAGGACATCCTAGGACATAGTGTCTATGATACTGTAATGGGTTCTTCTACATAGGAGATATTAGGACATCCTAGGACATAGTGTCTATGATACTATAATGGGTTCTTCTACATAGGAGATACTAGGACATCCTAGGACATAGTGTCTATGATACTGTAATGGGTTCTTCTACATAGGAGATACTAGGACATCCTAGGACATAGTGTCTATGATACTGTAATGGGTTCTTCTACATAGGAGATACTAGGACATCCTAGGACATAGTGTCTATGATACTGTAATGGGTTCTTCTACATAGGAGATACTAGAACATCCTAGGACATAGTGTCTATGATACTGTAATGGGTTCTTCTACATAGGAGATACTAGGACATCCCAGGACATAGTGTCTATGATACTGTAATGGGTTCTTCTACATAGGAGATACTAGGACATCCTAGGACATAGTGTCTATGATACTGTAATGGGTTCTTCTACATAGGAGATACTAGGACATCCCAGGACATAGTGTCTATGATACTGTAATGGGTTCTTCTACATAGGAGATACTAGGACATCCCAGGACATAGTGTCTATGATACTGTAATGGGTTCTTCTACATAGGAGATACTAGGACATCCCAGTACATAGTGTCTATGATGTCTATGATACTGTAATAAATTCACACAGTTGCTGTCACACATGTCAAACTCTACACCGTTGTCACTGACTAATTGGATAGTCATTTTCCAGTGAGCAAATTTCTGTACTTACAGCATTCATAGACATTTTGTTTTGCTTTCACTTTTGGGGATCGTATTTCTTTAATTGACATTTGTAACTGTTTACGTCAAATTGTTTTGCGTTCTACTTGTAGCCCTGGTTGTCCTGAACATAAGAATGTAAAACATATAATTGCGTGGCTAAATATAAGGGTTGGATTAATGGAAAGACAATTTATGCTGGGATCTCGGGACTGATAAAGTTAAGGTACATTAAAGCTACCCCCTCAGGGCCTCCCGGGTGGGGCAGAGGTCTAAGGCACTGCATCGCCATGCTTGAGGCATCACTACAGACCTGGGTTTGATCCCAGGAGACCCATGAATAGCCTGGGTTAGGGGAGGGTTTGGCCAGGATTTCCTTGTTCCACTTGTGCTCTAGCAACTCCTTGTGGCAGGCCGGGCACCGACAAGCTGACTTCAGTCACCAGCTGGACGGTGTTTCCTCCAACACATTGGTGTGGCACATGGTTATTGACATTCGCCTCTCCCCAACTCCGTAGGGGAGTTGCAGAGATGGGACAAGGCAGTAAATAAAAAAATAACATAGTTACTTTGAAAAATTATATTATCATCTGAGAATCTGAAATGTCATAGACTACAAATTGCAAGTCACTTTGGGGTCATGTGTTAAAATGTGTAATTTATCCTATTAAACACAAAAACAATGTTTCAAGTGACAATTATGCAGGTCTAAATCATGACAAAGTTAGACAATTATTTCCTATTTCCCCCATATTTCATTTGATTTTTTTGTGGAAAAATTCAACTAGATTAGTGAGCTGCACCGCTACATGGCAAATAAGTAATGGACTAGGGTTCATTAAGATGAGTTCATTGAGTTCAACTACCACTAAGCCACAGCAAAATTAATATTGAACAAAAATGCAAATGCAACAATTTCAAAGATTTGACTGAGTTACCGTTCATATGAGGAAATCAGTCAATTGAAAGAAATTCATTAGGCCGTAATCTATGGATTTCACATTACTGGGCATACAGATATGCATCTGTTGGTCACAGATACCTTAAAAGAAAAGGGCCTCACAATGTGCGTCAGGATCTACTCACGGTATTTCTGTGCATTGAAAAATGCAATTGTGTTCGTTGTCAGTAGCTTATGCCTGCCCACACCATAACCCCACAGTGGGCCTTTCTGTTCACAACAATGACATCTGCAAACCGCTCGCCCACACGCCATACACGTTGTCTACAGTTGTGAGTCCGGTTGGACATTGTCACACAGCCTGGAGTGGTAGGTGCAGAGTCAAGCGCAGAGAGCAGAGGATAATGTGGGACTCCCAGATGAGCTCCTCCAGCACCGATCAGCAGTGTGTCCTCTCCGACCACACCTGGTGCAGGAGGAGCCTCCTCCTCCGGTCCCCCTCGATGCAGCCTCCCCTAACTCCAAGGGGATTGGAGCAGGAGGGCCAGGTGGTGGAACTAATAGGGCCCGTTCTGGACGCCTGCGGGCAGCCAGCAGGTTGTCCAGTCGGATCGACATGTCAATGAGTTCATCTAGGGAGAGGGTGGCGTCCCGACAAGCTTGCTCCCTGCGGACGTCCTCCCGGAGGCTACAATGATAGTGGTCCATCAGGGCCCTGTCGTTCCACCTCGCGGCCAAGGTCCGGAACTCCAGCGCAAAGTACTGCGCGCTCCTCGTCTCCTGTCGCAGGTGAAACAGCTGTTCACCTGCCGCTCGACCCTCTAGTGAGTGGTCGAACACGGCCCGGAACCGGCGGGTGAACTCGGGGAAGTGGTCCCTCGCCGAGTCTGGGCCATTCCACACTGCGTTGGCCCCCTCCAGGGCTCGCCCCGTCAGACAGGAGACGAGGACGCTCACGCTCTCCTCACCAGAGGGAGTCGGATGAACAGTAGCCAGGTACAGCTCCAGCGGTAGTAGGAACCCCTGGCACCCAGCCGCCGTCCCATCGTCCTCCCTGGGGAGCGCCAGATGCAGAACACTGGATCCGTACGCTATAGGAGGGGTAGGTTGTGCTGGCGGAGGAGGAGCTGGGGGTGAGGTAGGGAGGCCACTTCTCTCCCATCGGTCCATTCTCTCCATCATTTGGTCCATTGCTGACCCGATTCGGTGGAGAATGGCCGTATGATGGAGGACTCGCTCCTCCATGGATGGGAGAGGGGTGCAGCTGCTCCTGCTGACTCCATGGGTAACGGTGCGGGCTTCTGTCACAGCCTGGAGTGGTGGATGCAGAGTCAAGCGCAGAGAGCAGAGGATAACGGGGGAAACCGGATTTTATTGCGGCATCCACAACATACGTCCAAAACAACAGGCGAATATCAAAAAGTGTCCAACCCGAAACAGGGCACAAACAGACAGAGAACACAACATGCAATAACCTCGACTAACAGAAAACAAGCCTGCACGAAAACAGGTGGGCACAACAGGCTTAAATAGTCCTGAATCAAAACTAAAACAAGAAACAGGTGCAAACAATACGACATAACAAACAGAAAAGGAAAAAGGATCGGTGGCAGCTAGTAGACCGGCGACGACGACCGCCGAGCTCCGCCCGAACAGGAAGAGGAACCCCCTTCGGTGGCAGCTAGTAGACCGGCGACGACGACCGCCGAGCTCCGCCCGAACAGGAAGAGGAACCCCCTTCGGTGGCAGCTAGTAGACCGGCGATGACGACCGCCGGGCTCCGCCCGAACAGGAAGAGGAACCCCCTTCGGTGGCAGCTAGTAGACCGGCGACGACGACCGCCGAGCTCCGCCCGAACAGGAAGAGGAACCCCCTTCGGTGGCAGCTAGTAGACCGGCGATGACGACCGCCGGGCTCCGCCCGAACAGGAAGAGGAACCCCCTTCGGTGGCAGCTAGTAGACCGGCGACAACGACCGCCGAGCTCCGCCCCGAACAGGAAGAGGAGCCAGCTTCGGTGGGAGTCGTGACAGACTTTCTGACAAATTCTCTAAAACAAAGTTGGAGGCGGCTTATGGTAGATAAATGCCAGTTGCATGCTCCCTTAAAACTTGAGACATCTGTGGCATTGTGTTGTGTGACAAAACTACACATCTTAGAGTAGCCTTTTATTGTCCCCAACACAAGGGGCACCTGTGTAATGATCATATTGTTTAATCAGGTAGCCTAGTGGTTAGTGTTGGGCCAGGAACCAAAAGCTTGCTAGTTTGAATCCCAGAGCTGACAGAGTTTTTAAAAAACTGTCGTTCTGCCCCATGAACAAGGCAGTTATTAACCCACTGTTCCTAGGCCGTCACTGTAAATTAGAATTTGTTCATAACTGACTTGCCTGGTTAAATAAATAAAATCAGCTTCTTGATATGCCACACCTGTCTGGTGGATGGACATTCTTGGCGAAGGAGAAATGCTCACTAACAGGGATGTAAAACAAATGTGTCCACACACTTTGAGAGAAGTAAGCTTTTTTTTTCAACTCATGAGACCAACACTTTCCGTGTTGTGTTTATATTTGTTTTCAGCATGCTTAAATTACTAGTTGAACTACATGTAGTTCACTACCCCCCAACACTGGCCATTTGGAATGCACCCTAAGAGTTCAACGATTTGTTCATGAACAAGTCAACTCTTTCCTGTTATCACTTGTAATGAACAGAAATGTGACCGATAATCAACCCTGGTTCCAACACAGAGATTTCAACGGAAGGGATAATTTGTATGTCGGGGGACAATCAGAGTTCAATAGACTTTATGTCTCTTTAGCTGATAAAATGCACAAGGCAGAAGCAAGTCAGCCAGAAAGGGTGGAAAGGAGGGAGCCATTTGCAGAGTTGACAGATTCCAGTCATCATGAATGACTTTAGCAGACCTGAGAGCTGCTCTGTTCTAGTTCTGTATTCCCTCTGAGAGCTGCTCTGTTCAAGTTCTGTATTCCCTCTGAGAGCTGCTCTGTTCTAGTTCTGTATTCCCTCTGAGAGCTGCTCTGTTCTTGTTCTGTATTCCCTCTGAGAGCTGCTCTGTTCTTGTTCTGTATTCCCTCTGAGAGCTGCTCTGTTCAAGTTCTGTATTCCCTCTGAGAGCTGCTCTGTTCAAGTTCTGTATTTCCTCTGAGAGCTGCTCTGTTCTAGTTCTGTAGCTGAGCTGCTCTGTTCTAGTTCTGTATTCCCTCTGAGAGCTGCTCTGTTCTAGTTCTGTATTCCCTCTGAGAGCTGCTCTGTTCTAGTTCTGTATTCCCTCTGAGAGCTGCGCTTCTCTAGTTCTGTATTCCCTCTGAGAGCTGCTCTGTTCTAGTTCTGTATTCCCTCTGAGAGCTGCTCTGTTCTAGTTCTGTATTCCGTCTGAGAGCTGCTCTGTTCTAGTTCTGTATTCCCTCTGAGAGCTGCGCTTCTCTAGTTCTGTATTCCCTCTGAGAGCTGCTCTGTTCTAGTTCTGTATTCCCTCTGAGAGCTGCTCTGTTCTTGTTCTGTATTCCCTCTGAGAGCTGCTCTGTTCTTGTTCTGTATTCCCTCTGAGAGCTGCTCTGTTCTAGTTCTGTATTCCCTCTGAGAGCTGCTCTGTTCTAGTTCTGTATGTCCTCTGAGAGCTGCTCTGTTCTAGTTCTGTATTCCCTCTGAGAGCTGCTCTGTTCTTGTTCTGTATTCCCTCTGAGAGCTGCTCTGTTCTAGTTCTGTATTCCCTCTGAGAGCTGCTCTGTTCTGAGTGTCTTCTGAGAGCTGCTCTGTTCTGAGTGTCTTCTGAGAGCTGGTCTGTTCTGAGTGTCTTCTGAGAGCTGCTCTGTTCTAGTTCTTTATTCCCTCTGAGAGCTGCTCTGTTCTAGTTCTGTATTCCCTCTGAGAGCTGCTCTGTTATAGTTCTGTATTCCCTCTGAGAGCTGCTCTGTTCTGAGTGTCTTCTGAGAGCTGCTCTGTTCTGAGTGTCTTCTGAGAGCTGTTTTGTTATAGTGCTGTATGTCTTCTGAGAGCTGGTCTGTTCTGAGTGTCTTCTGAGAGCTGGTCTGTTCTAGTTCTGTATTCCCTCTGAGAGCTGCTCTGTTATAGTTCTGTATTCCCTCTGAGAGCTGCTCTGTTCTGAGTGTCTTCTGAGAGCTGGTCTGTTCTGAGTGTCTTCTGAGAGCTGGTCTGTTCTAGTTCTGTATTCCCTCTGAGAGCTGCTCTGTTATAGTTCTGTATTCCCTCTGAGAGCTGCTCTGTTATAGTTCTGTATTCCCTCTGAGAGCTGCTCTGTTCTGAGTGTCTTCTGAGAACTGGTCTGTTCTGAGTGTCTTCTGAGAGCTGGTCTGTTCTAGTTCTGTATTCCCTCTGAGAGCTGCTCTGTTCTCAGAGCCCTCTGTGACTTAGTGGGGATGATGAATCAGGGTTTATAGGCCTCCACGAGGCCAGAGAGACCAATCTGGGAGATCGGCTGTTAAAGTAAGACATAGCATGACCAGACTGCTTTAACTAGCTCCCAGGCTCCCCGGCATATGGCCTGGGCCTTAACCACAGACCTGACTGCACATTAGTGTCCCCCAAACACCCACATATGCGTCCTGTGATGAGGCCAGTTGATTTCCAGAGAAATAGTCGGACTGGTAGGCCTATGTCTCATAATTATGTTCAATGAATGTGCCCATGGTGTACCTTTCCTTTTCAGTTCTTTCTTCTAAAAGTTATAAAATAATTTTCTAGACAGACCTACGAATCAATTCAATTTTCCTAAATTGTTTATCAGTATGCCCTTTCCCTGAATATCCTGTGCTTTGTATCAAACTAAAAAAAAACGAATAAATAGATCTACATAATTAATTGAAACAACATAATATCTGTAGTTGGCTGGGACATAAATGTGACACCGTATTGTTAGTCTATTGTCTACAGCTGATGAGCTGGTCTCTTTGATGTGATGTTCAATTCATCATTAAAGCCCCTGAATACAAGACCGCTCGCCTCTCCGTATCTCTCCTAAGACAATATAGACAATACAACAGCAAACAACAAAAATAATTGAACAAAAGGAATTAGTGTCTTTGTGTTCTAATAGAACTGGAAAATGGTCAATGTGTTTAATATCTGCACCTCTAGTCTGTAATACAGCATTTTATAATGAGGTAGCAGATGTAATCTAAGCACAATGGCACTGCCTAACTGCCAGTACGAGCTCATTTCAATGGGTTTATCCATATAGTGCCTTCGGAAAGTGTTCATGCCTCCTTAACTTGATTCCACATTCTGTGTTGAGCCTGAATTCAAAAGGTATTTTTTTTTAAATGTTTTTCTCACCCAATATACACTCATAATACCTCATAATGAAAACAATTTTAATTTTTTTATATATTTGTTTTACATTTTAGGAAATTGAAATATTGAAAATGAAATAAATAAATATCTAATTCACACACCTCAGTCAATACTTTTTTTAGAAGCAACTCTGTTCATCTTTCCGGGTCTTTAAGTCTTTAAGAGATTTCCACATCTGGATTATGCAACACCTGCCCGTTATTATTCTCAAAATTCTTCAACCTCTGTCAAATTGGTTATTCATCATTGCTAGACAACTATTTTCAGGTTTTGCCATAGATGTTCAAGTAGAAGTCAAAACTGTAACTTAGCTCCATTCCATTTCCTTTTTTATCCTGGAAAAACTCCCCAGTCCTTAATGATTACAAACATACCCATAACATGATGCAGCCACCACTATGATTGAAAATATCGTGTGGTACTCAGTGATATGTGGTATTGGATTTCCCCCAAACACATCACCTTGTATTCAGGAAAGAAAGTTAATTGCTTTGCCACATTTCAAGTAGTCTGTACAGGCTTCCTTTTTTTCCCTCTGTCAATTAAGTTAGTATTGTGGAGTAACTACAATGTTGTTGATCCACCCTCAGTTTTCTCCTAGCACAGCCATTGAACTCTGTGACTGTTTTAAAGTCACCATTGGCCTCATGGTGAAATCCTGAGCAGTTACCTTCCTCTCCGGCGAATGAGTTAGGAAGTACGCATGTATCTTTGTAATGACTGAGTGCTTTGATACACCACCACCCAAAGAGTAATTATTAACTTCACCATGATGAAAGGGATACTCAATGTCTGTTTTAGTCCTATAGGGGCAGTATTTCATTTTTGGATAAAAAGACGTGCCCGTTTTTAGCGCAATATTTTGTCACGAAAAGATGCTCGACTATGCTTAGAATTGATAGTTTTGGAAAGAAGACACTCTGACGTTTCCAGAACTGCAAAGATTTTCACTGTGAGTGCCATAGAACAAAATCTACAGGCAAAACCAAGATGTTTGAGCGACCAGGAAATCAACAGGATTTCTGAAGGCACGTTTTCCATGATCGCCTTATATGGCTGTGAATGCGACAGGAATGAACGGACACTTCCTATCGTTTCCCCCAGGTGTCTGCAGCATTGTGACGTATTTGTAGGAATATCATTGGACGATTGACCATAAGAGAGCAGCTCACAGATCACTGCACCTGTTCATAGCCCATCTGTATACAGCCCATCTATCTACCTCATCCCCATACTGTATTTATTTATTTAGCTCCTTTTGCACCACAGTATCTCT